>NC_091984.1:205194084-205494084 GCF_044704955.1 Pristiophorus japonicus | reverse complement strand
AACAGGATCGAACTGGATAAATACATTTATGTTGGAAATCAAAGCGGCAGCTTTGTTCAATCAGATTGCAATCTTACAAAGCATATGTACACTCTCATCACCCTTGGGGAGCATTAATATTTGGGACAAACAACTGTAAAATCAAACTAGATTTTTAATTCGCAAACCACAAATAAGGCAAACTTGTAGATTTCCTCTAGCATTATTCATGGGTAATTTGAGGCTTAGAGTATGGTTCTTGATGTTTACCACTGTCCTGCTGCATCCTAAGCGTAACAGCAATTTGTCCAATGCTGTAATACATTATAAATTTACTCAAGCAATATATCTCACGTCAGACTCAAGGTAAAAATATTGCAGACCTTCATGATACCGGAAGACCCATGGATATATCTAAAACACTCTTTACCAGTCACTTCACAAACTTTGCTTAAGATGCAAGTAACTCTATTTGTTCTTTCCTCCCTGTCCGTTAATTACATGGCTTTTTTTTTTGCACCAGCTCTTGTATTGACTTGGCAATATTTGCTTAAGATGGAAGTTTTTTTTAACTTATTTTACCTCCTCAAAACCATTTTCTCAGTTATTTATTCTGCACCTCCCACAGTGGATTTGTAGTTCTTGGTGAAGTTATTGGTATAGCACTGGCATCAAAGAGGTTTACCTACATGTGAATCTCCAATGACCAGCACCTTATGGCCTGGCCCTGGTTAACTTGATTGTATGTAGCACCTATGCCCAGCTCAGCATAAAAGTTTCTCAAACATTCATCTCTAACCCCACCACAAATATCAGGCCCTCCAAGACACAAAAAAAAAACCCTCATCCCAATCAGCATGGTTAGCTCAGATTTTTTTTAATGGCACAAACACGAGAAAAAATTACTTTTATTTTTGCATTCCTCCCCCACAGCTTACATATTATGGTTGTTAATTTGTAAATGTTCTGCCTGCCTATCTTATGACACCTTGGACATTGTTGTTCCACAGGAGCATGGTGAAAAGTACTCCCAATGTATTTCTCTCACATACAAACATGCTAACAAGAAGTGTAACTATCCAGTAATTTTCTATCTGCTTGTCATATAGTGTGGGTTGTTATGGTGCTTCCTGGGTATTGCAGTTCTACAGTAACAGTGCAAGCACTCACATAATTCATCTCAATTTAATACACAGGATTTGTCCACAGCCAATGAAAATCCCCAGTACCCAAGAGTCGACCCATGTGAAATTTACAACTCGAGGTCCAAAGCCCCAGGCCCCAGGAAAAAGGGAATTTCTTGCAGGTATTTCTAACATTAAATAGCCAGCTTTATTGAAATGTTTGTCATCTTTTTATTTGTAATTGTGCATGTTGTTATATTAGAGATGTTGGGGTTGATCTTCATCTCACAACTTCCCAATTTATGCCTGTAGATAGGGCAGTAGTGAAAATCGCAACAACAAAATAACAGACTTACTGCTGGAAGTCTGCCTGTTCCAATTTTTGTGTAGACTTCTATTTAATGAATAAGAAAAGCAGCAACAGGAGGAAGGAGCAAACAGAGCTGTATGGGGACCAAATAGAAGGAGGCATAATTGCAGGAATCCTTACCCTCCCAATAGAGCTTATAGATGCAGGATAACATACCTGCACTTATCTGAGCAGCAGTGTATTCGGAGGCTGCACTTCTCTGAGGATGTTGTCTCAGAGTCGTATCGCCTTCTGCAAGTTCGACAAGCAAATGCCACAGCTAGCAGCATTCAAGATCACTGCAATCTTGAACTTCTTTTCTTCCGACTCTTTTGAGGTTGCCAATAGAGATATGAATAAGTGGGTGAGCACCTTGGGAGCAGCTTCCACAATATGATAAGGTGTATGATTCAATTAAAACAGGAAAAAGGTTAGTATAAAAACTAGATCAGATTGGATTAGGACTTTAGAAAGATGAGTGAACAAGTTGAGATAAGGGTGGGAGGAGAAATTGAAGAAAAAGACTTGCATTTATATAGCACCTTTCATGACCTCAGAACGTCTTAAAAGCGCTTTACAGGTATTGAAGTTCTTTTGAAGTGTAGTCACTGTTACAATGTAGGCAACGTAGCCATCCATTCTGCCTAGAATAAGATCTCACAAACAGCAATTAAATAAATGACCAAATAATCTATTTTAGGTGTTGGTTAAAAGATAAATGGTGGCCATGACACTGGGAGAACTCCCTTGCTCTTCTTCGAATAGTGTTGTGGGATCTTTTATAACCACCTGAGAGGGCAGAGTTTAACATCTCATCTAAAAGTTGGCACCTTCTACAGTGCAGCACTCCCTCAGTGCTGTCTTGAAGTGTCAACCTAGATTACGCACGCAAGTCTCCAATGTAGATTCACAGGACTGTGTGATTTTTTTTTAAAGACTAAGGAGTTACATAAGTATATTTCTTTAATAAAGAAGGAAACTACTAGTAGTTTTGAGATGCCATTGGTAAAAAGAGGTTAGAAACAAATTATAGTTGAAAATGCCCTATAAGGATAAGAATAATAACAGCAACAAACAAAAGAAAATTACGAAAAGAAGTTAAGGAGGTGTTATGGAAGAAGGAATATAAGGAAAAAGTTTCAAAAACAACAAAAAGGAACAATTAAGAATTTTACAAGTATATCAGTAAAAGAACAATTGTTAAAAGCAATGTGGAACCTCAGAAAGGTTGTCAATTAATACATGATGATCAAAAAATGGCAGAGGTATTTCACATTACTCTTTACTAAAGAGAAGAGTGTTAGTGAGGAGGTGAATCCTGAAGTGGTTGAGAGCAAGCTGAGCTATATTATGATATATGAAAGAAATATTTTGATAAGTGAGTTAGGAAGACAAAATGCCAGAGCTCAACTGGATACATTGTAGGATCCTGAGGGAGACAAGTGAGGAAATTGTCAAGGCCCCAGAAATTATACTTCAGGACTCTACTGAATGTGTGCCGGAGGACTGAAGAGTGGCCAATGTAATACAGTACTCGTTTTTAAAAAGGGAGAAGGACTAATTTGGGTAATTTACAGCCCAGTTAGATTTTAATATCTGTGATACAGGAAATTTTAGAGTTTACAGCAAAGGCTATGGGCCCAGACAACATCCCAGCTATCGTGCTGAAGACTTGAGCTCCAGATCACTGAAATTTTGAACTTCTTTTCATCCAATTCTTTGAGGTTACCAATAGAATAAGCCGTGCCTCTAGCCAAGCTGTTCCAGTACAGCTACAACACTCGCACCTACTCGACAATGTGGAAAACTGCCCAGGTATGTCCTATCCATAAAAAGCACAACTTATCCAATCCATCCAATTACTGTCCCATCAGTCTACTCTCAATCATCAGCAAAGTGATGGAAGGTGTCGTCGACAGTGCTATCAAGCGGTACTAACACACCAATAACATACTCACAGATGCTCAGTTTGGGTTCTGCCAAGACCACTTGGCTCCAGACCTCATTACAGCCTTGGTCCAAACATGGACAAAAGAGCTGAATTCCAAAGGTGAGGCAAGAGTGACTGCCCTTGAAATCAAGGCAGCATTTGACGGAGTGTGGCATCAAGGAGCCCTAGTAAAACTGAAGTCAATGGGAATCGGGGGGAAAGCTCTCCACTGGCTGGAGTCATATTTAGCATAAAGGAAGATAGTTGTGGTGGTTGGAGGTCAATCATCACAGCCCCAGGACATCGCTGCAGGAATTCCTCAGAGTAGTGTCCCAGGCCCAACCATCTTCAGCTGCTTCATCATTCGCCTTCCCTCCATCATAAGGTGAGAAGTGGGAATGTTCGCTGATGACTGCACAGTGTTCAGTGCCATTCGCAATGCCTCAGATAATGAAGCAATCCATGCCTGCATGCAGCAAGACCTGGATGGCATTCAGGTTTGGGCTGATAAGAGGCAAGTAACATTTGCGCCACACAAGTGCCAGGCAATGACTATCTCCAATAAGCGAGTGTCTAACCACCACCCCTTGACATTCAACATTATTACCATCGCCGAACCCCCCACCATCCCCCAACATCCTGGGGGGGTCACCATTGACTAGAAACTTAACTGGTCCAGCCACATAAATACTGTGGCAACAAGAGCAGGTCAGAGGCTGGGTATTCTGCGGCGAGTGTTTCAAGCCCTGACTCCCCAAAGCCTTTCCACCACAAGGCACAAGTCAGGAATGTGATGGAATACTCTCCACTTGCCTGGATGAGTGCAGCTCCAACAACACTCAAGAAGCTTGACAGCATCCAGGACAAAGCGGCCCACTTAAACATTCACTCCCTCCACCATCAGTATACCGTGGCTACAGTATGTACCATCTCAAAGAAACACTACAGCAACTCACCAAGGCATCTCACAAACCCGTGAACTCTACAACCTAGAAGGACAAGGGCAGCAAGCGCATGGGGACACTATTACCTGAAAGTTCCCCTCCAAGTTACACACCATCCTGACTTGGAAGTATATCGCCGTTCCTTCATCGTCGCTGAGTCAAAATCTTGGAACTCCCTCCGTAACAGCACTATGGGAGTGCAGCGGTTCAAGGAAGTATTCATGAGAAGCATACCCACATCTTCCACATATAGATTAAACATAGAAACATAGAAAATAGGTGCAGGAGTAGGCCATTCAGCCCTTCGAGCCTGCACCACCATTCAATAAGATCATGGCTGATCATTCCTTCAGTACCCCTTTCTCGCCTTCTCTCCATACCCCTTGATCCCCTTAACCGTTAGGGCCACAGCTAACTCCCTCTTGAATATATCCAATGAACTGGCATCAACAACTCTCTGCGGCAGGGAATTCCACAGGTTAACAACTCTCTGAGTGAAGAAATTTCTCCTCATCTCAGTCCTAAATGGCCTACCCCTTATCCTAAGACTATGTCCCCTGGTTCTGGACTTCCCCAACATCGGGAACATTCTTCCCGCATCTAACTTGTCCAGTCCCGTCAGAATCTTATATGTTTCGATGAGATTCCCCTCTTATCCTTCCAACTCCAGTGAATAAAGGCCCAGTTGATCCAGTCTCTCCTCCTATGACAGCCCAGCCATCCCTGGAGTCAGTCTGGTGAACCTTCGCTGCACTCCCTCAATAGCAAGAACATCCTTCCTCAGACTAGGAGACAAAAACTGAACACAATATTCCAGGTGAGGCCTCACTAAGGTCCTGTACAACTGCATTAAGACCTCCCTGCTCCTAAACTCAAATCCCCTAGCTATGAAGGCTAACATACCATTTGCCTTCTTTACCGCCTGCTGTACCTGCATGCCCACTTTGTGACTGATGAACCATGACACCCAGGTCTCGTTGCACTTCCCCTTTTCCTGATCTGCCGCCATTCAAATAATATTCTGCCTTCGTGTTTTTGCCCCCAAAATGGATAACCTCGCATTTATCTACATTATACTGCATCTGCCATGCATTTGCCCACTCACCTAACCTGTCCAAGTCACCCTGCAGCCTCTTGGCGTCCTCCTCACAGCTCACCGCCACCCAGGTTAGTGTCATACGCAAACTTGGAGATATTATACTCTATTCCTTCATCTAAATCGTTAATGTATATTGTAAAGAGCTGGGGTCCCAGCACTGAGCCCTGCGGCACACCACTAGTCACTGCCTGCCATTCTGAAAAGGACCCGTTTATCCCGACTCTCTGCTTCCTGTCTGCCAACCAGTTCTCTATCCACGTCAGTACATTACCCCCAATACCATGCGCTTTGATTTTGCACACCAATCTCTTGTGCGGGACCTTGTCAAAAGCCTTTTGAAAGTCCAAATACACCACATCCACTGGTTCTCCCTTGTCCACTCTGCTAGTTACATCCTCAAAAAATTCCAGAAGATTCATCCAGCATGATTTCCCTTTCATAAATCCATGCAGTCTTGGTCCAATCCTGTCACTGCTTTCCAAATGCGCTGCTATTTTATCCTTAATGATTGATTCCGACATTTTCCCCACTACTGATGTCAGGCTAACCGGTCTATAATTACCCGTTTTCTTTCTCTCTCCTTTTTTAAAAAGTGGTGTTACATTAGCTACCCTCCAGTCCATAGGATCTGATCCAGAGTCGATAGACTGTTGGAAAATGATCACCAATGCATCCACTATTTCTAGGGCCACTTCCTTAAGTACTCTGGGATGCAGACTATCAGGCCCCGGGAATTTATCGGCCTTTAATCCCATCAATTTTCCTAACACAATTTCCCACCTAATAAGGATATCCTTCAGTTCCTCCTTCTCACTAGACCCACTGTCCCCTAGTACATTCGGAAGGTTATTTGTATCTTCCTTTGAGAAGACAGAACCGAAGTATTGGTTCAATTGGTCTTCCATTTCTTTGTTCCCCATTATAAATTCACCTGAATCCGACTGCAAGCGACCTACGTTTGTCTTTACTAATCTTTTTCTCTTCACATATTTATAGAAGCTTTTGCAGTCAGTTTTTATGTTCCCTGCAAGCTTCCTCTCGTACTCTATTTTCCCCCTCTTAATTAAACCCTTAGTCCTCCTCTGTTGAATTCTAAATTTCTCCCAGTCCTCAGGTTTGTAGCTTTTTCTAGCCAATTTATATGCCTCTTCCTTGGCTTTAACACTATCCTTAATTTCCTTTGTTCGCCATGGTTGAGCCACCTTCCCAGTTTTATTTTTACTCCAGACAGGGATGTACAATTGCTGAAGTTCATCCATGTGATCTTTAAATGTTTGCCATTGCTTATCCACCATCAACTCTTTAAGTATCCTTTGCCAGTCTATTCTAGCCAATTCACACCTCATACCGTCGAAGTTACCTTTCCTTAAGTTCAGGACCCTAGTTTCCGAATTAACTTTGTCACTCTCCATCTTAATAAGGAATTCTACCATATTATGGTCACTCTTCCCCAAGGGGCCTCGCTAATAGCCCTACCCTTTCTTTAGTTATCCTCTTGCTCTTAATATATTTACAGAACATCTTTGGGTTTTCCTTGATTTTACTTGCCAAGAATTTTTCATGCTCTCTCTTAGCATTCCTCATATCCTTTTTGATTTCACCTCTGAACTTCCTATTATCCTGCATAGATTCTACAGTATTTAGCTGTCAGTATATGACATAAGCTTCCCTTTTTTTCATTATCCTCCCCTGTAAGTCCCTAGACATCCAGGGGACTCTAGAATTGTTATTCCCACCCTTTTGCTTTAAGGGCACATGTTTGGCCTGAGCCCTACAGATCCCCTCCTTAAATGCCTCCCACTGTTCCGACACTGATTTACCTTCAAGCAGCTGTTTCCAGTTCACTGTGGCCAAATCAATTCTCAACTTAGCAGAGTTAGCTTTTCCCCAATTTGGGACTTTTATTCCTGGTTTATCCTTGTCCTTATCCATAATTACCGTGAATCTGACTGAATTGTGGTCACATCGCGTAGCATTAAGTCGACTACGCGATGTGTTTTCACCTTGGGGTACCTCGCCAAGGTCAAAGTAGACCTGCTATTCTTGCAGGAGTGTGGCCTGCCGCACTTCAGCAGTTACCGGCAGTGGTCTCAATGGTGGTCCCACGGACCATCCGTCTGGTCAGGAGGCAACGATTGCCGTTCCTCCGGCCTGGGCATTCTGCTGCGGGGAGGCCACTTCAACATCACCGAAGTTAAGGAGGTGGTGGGCGGCCGCCTCCTCGTAGCAGATGTATTGTATAAAAATGTTCCTCTAAGGCTAATTAACGTGTATGCCTCACCTCTCAGAAGCGAGCGGCTGGCCCTCCTCCAGCAGCTCCCACTGCTGCGGGCAACATCCAGACCGGTCGTTCTGGGTGGTGATTTCAACTGCATCATCGATGCGGCTGGACGATCCAGCAGAGCTGACAGCAAACTGGACATCACATCCAAACTCCTGATGGACATGGTAAAAGATGCCAAGCTGTGCGATGTCTTCAGCAACCTTGCAGATGGAGCACCGTGCAGATACACCTGGTCGAGACCAGATGGGTCCGTCCGTTCCAGAATAGACTTCCTGTTTGTGTCCCACACGCTCAAGGTCAGATCTAACGATGTCACGCCGGTGTTCTTCTCTAACCACTGCCTCCTACTGGCTGACTGCCTCCCACAGGAAGACCAGAAAGTTGGTAGGGGGATATGGAAGCTCAGCGTGAAACTGTTGACCCTGGAAAATGTTGAGGAACTCAAGAGGGATTACAAAGATTGGAGAACCCCTCTGTGATTCCCCGATGCACTGGTGGGAAACAATCAAGACAAACATCAAGAGATTCTTCATCCTCAAAGGTGTTCAGGGGGCAAGAGGGAGACAGAGGGAATTGACCCAACTCCAGAAAAGTATGCAAAACCTGCTCCTGCTGCAGTCGATGAGGGGGTCGATGTTGTGGAGGAACTCCAATAGGTGAAGGACCAGCAAGCCTCGCTCTTTGCCTCAGAGTCCTCCAAAATCATCTTCCGCTCCAGCGAGCAGGATGAGATGTGTTTGCGTTTCTTCTTCCAAAAGGTACACAGGGGGAGCTCTGTGATCACTAGCCTAAAGGAAGAAGATGGTTCTGTGACGTCTTCGCAGCCCGACATGCTGAGGATCAGCAAATCCTTCTATGCCGGGCTGTACGACGTCAAGCCCACAGACCGCGCGGCCTCCCAGTCTTTCCTGTCGTCTATCTCAGAGGTCTTATTCGAAAGTGAGCGGGAGAGTCTGGACTACCCGCTAACTCTGGACGAGCTGACAAAGGCCGCCCGGTCCCTCGCGATGAGTAAAACTCGCGGAAGCTTCGGCTTACCGGTCGAGTTGTATTCGGCTCTGTGGAACTGGATGGGCCCAGACCTGCTGGACGTGTACGAGAGTATGCTTCTGGCTGGCAGCATGTCAGAATCAATGAGGAAAGGCATCATCACCCTCATCTACAAGCAGAAGGGGGAGAGGGAGGAAATCATAAACTGGTGGCCCATCTCGCTGCTCCATGTGGACTACAAGATCCTGTCAAAGGTCATCGCAAACAGGGTCAAGTCTGCTCTGGAGCTGGTGATCCACCCGGACCAGACATGCGCTGTCCCCGGCAGGAAGATCTCTGATAGCCTCGCGCTACTCAGGGATACGATCGCCTACGTGTGGAACAGAAGGGTGGACACCTGTTTAATAAGCTTGGACCAGGATATCGCACACGTACCTGATGGACGTGCTCTCCAAGATGAGGTTTGGGGAGGGTATCTGCAATTGGATCCAACTGCTCTACACAGACATCAGTAGCACAGTTCTAATCAACGGGTGGGAAACTGAAAGCTTTCCGATCAGGTCTGGAGTCAGGCAAGGCTGTCCCCTCTTCTCTGTCTTGTTTGTGTGCTGTATCGAGCCCTTTGCCAAGTCCATCAGGAAGGATGCAAGCATTAGAGGGGTGACGATCCCAGGCAGCGGAGGTGCTCAGGTCAAGACCTCCTTGTACATGGACGACGTCACCGTCTTTTGCTCGGACCCGCAGTCGGTCTGCAAATTGCTCACAATCTACGACCAATTTGAACTGGCCTCGGTCAATCGCAGCAAAAGCAAGGCCATGTTTTTTGGCAACTAGGCCGACCGATCCTTTATTCCCTTCACCGTTAAGCCAGATTACCTGAAGGTGTTGGGAATATGGTTCGGAGCGGACGGGGCGTGCGCCAAAAACTGGGAAGAGCGTACTGCAAAAGTGAAACAAAAACTGGGATGGTGGATGCTGCGCTCCCTCTCCATTGCAGGAAAGAATCTGGTCATCAGGAGTGAGGTGCTCTCGGTGTTGTTGTACATGGCACAGGTCTGGCCCATCTCACGCTCCTGTGCTGCGGCAGTCACCCGGGCCGTCTTCCACTTTGTCTGGAGGTCCAAAATGGATCGTGTCCGCACAGACACGATGTACAAATCTCTGGACAGTGGAGGAAAGGATGTTCCGAATGTGGCCCTCATCCTGATGGCCACCTTTGTGTGCGGCTGCATCAAGCTGTGCACAGACCCCCAGTACGCAGACACCAAGTGTCACTACATGCTGAGGTTCTATCTGTCCCCGGTGTTGTGAAGGATGGGTCTGGCCACGCTGTCGCGAAACGCCCCCACCAGTTGCACCATGCCTGTCCACCTGTCCTTCGTGGAAAAATTTTTCAGAAAAAAACTCTTTGACCACAAGGCCATAAATCAGTGGTCGGCACGTAAGGTCCTGGGCACTCTACGAAAGAAGGAGAGGGTGGACCCTGTCAGGTGGTTCCCCGAGCAGACTGTTGAACTCGTCTGGCAGAATGTCTCATCGCCAGAGCTTTCACACAAGCACCAAGACGTAGCTTGGTTGGTGGTGAGGAGGGCCCTACCCGTCAGATCCTTCATGCACAGCCGGGGTTTCAGAGACACTGCACTCTGCCCCCGAGTTGGCTGTGGTGCGGACGAGACTGTCATCCATCTCCTTCGGGATTGCCTCTTTGCAAGGCAGGTCTGGAAGGAGATGCAATGGTTGCTGTCGAGGTTCATCCCAAGCAGCTCCGTAACACAGGACTCTGTGCTCTATGGGCTGTTCACAGGGACTCACACCGAGACAGACATCATCTGCTGCTGGAGGGCCATCAACTCGGTGAAAGATGCACTTTGGTCTTGCCGAAACCTGCTGGTCTTCCAGAGCAAGGAGATGTCCACGTCTGCGTGTTGCAGACTGGCGCAATCCAAGATCCAGGAATACGTGCTGAGGGACGCACTAAAAATTGGTGCAGTCACCGCAAAGGCACGGTGGGGAAGGGCCACAGTTTAAAGCCCTTCCGCCACGGTAAACCCAGGGGCTGGAATCAGTATAAAACTCCCATCGGGCTGTACTTGTAAGCGTTTTGTATACATAGAGCACCATGATCTGAAAAAACCTATGTAGTACCATGTATAATGCAAGTTCTGTTTAGTAATATATGTTGCAAAGAAATGTAACTGTAACTTCACCCATTCCGTGTACCGTATAGTGCCACTAGTAAAGTCATTTGATGACTGTATTACAATGTATCCTGGATTGTACTGAAATGTACCTCGTAATGTAAAGCAAGCAAATGTATTGAACGGAACTGCAGTTAGCATTCAAATGTATTGTATGGAATTGCTGACCGCATCCAAATGTACTGAACTGCTTTCCAATGTATTGTGCAAATTTTTATATGAATAAAGTATATTTTGAAATTTAAAAAAAGGTTCAAGAAAGTGGCTCACCACCACCTTCTCAAGAGCAATTAGGGATGGGCAATAAATGCTGGCCTTGTCAGCGACGCCCACATCCCATGAACAAATTTTTAAAAAGTTGCTCAAAGTGCGGGCTGCGAATGAGGGAAAAGGGCATTTTGGACCTGAGTGAAGAGGGAAAGCAACTGTGTACCTCCTTAACCAATTAGATTGAAGGATTGAAAAATAAATAGCGGAACAATGGAGATGGAAGTGTAAATTTGCATGGGTGAATTCAATGTCAAATCAATTAATGAAAATGAAATAAAGAGAGGGAAAGAAAGATTGGAACAAGAGAGATAAAAAGCGACAAAAAGGAAAAGTTAAAAAAATTAATTTGAAATTTTTTAAATCTCCAACAGCAATTAATACCTGAAAGAATGAGACTCAATACTATTAATAGTTAATTTTCAGTGCCAGGGAGGTTGATTGGCAGTAATTAACACATGATGTTGTTAATAGGGTATTTGCGCTTGTACAGTATTGTACCGAATTGTACTTGAACTGAAAAGCAAGAAAATGTATTGAACGGAACTGCCGTCAGCACCCAAATGTAGTGTATGGGATTGCTGACTGCAGCTAAATGTACTGAACTGCTTTTGAATGTACTGTACAAATTTTTATATGAATAAAGTATATTTTCAAATAAAAAAAAGTATTTGCGCTTGTAATGACAAGACCTTTCTGTGGTGTGGTGCATTTAGTTCGTATCTACCATGCAAATACAGCAACTTCACACCATTCAATATATTTCAACGCTGAGGCAGACAGTGAAATGCTATTTTCATGAGGCTAATGGCAGAACAGTGCAACACTGACAGCAATTTTTGGCATTGCCATTTAACTACGCATCTGTCCCTCTGCTGAAGTTACTGTACCACTTAAATAACGGCGAGTGCCATTAGCTTCACCGTTACTTTGACAGCAAAATCTGGGCCAATGAATAATTTGATTGGGTGATACTTGGAGCACTTGCTTGTTGCCAGTAGTTAACAACCTGTTTTCAACCTGTGCTGCTTCATTTACGATTTCGTAAGTACTTGGTCACATTCATAGAATATTTGAGAAAATTATTAATTTTTCTGGGAATAGAATAAAGTTTGTGAAAATGTTGCAATATAATATTTTTCACAAACACTGGTCAATTAACATACATCATGAAATACATCAATCTCTGCAACAGACCAGCTAGTGATTTTATCTTTACAATCTTCCCCCACAAAATAAACACTTCAAATTAATGAATTAAAGTAATCCCCAGAAATAAACTCATCATAAACCAAAATTCAACCCTGAACTCTGCCCTAAACCTAAGACCTAACCCAACCTTAAGCCACTCCTAACCTGGGAATATTTTATTCCAAAAGCAAATCTAAAAGGGAACAGATTCCCAACAACACTGGCAAGATGGGAAGCATCAGAGGCAGCAACGATGCCATTAGGGGTATGAACCAATGCAAGAGGGTAGAAACAAAGTTAGTGGGAGCGGCACATGGCATTGTCGGAGAATTTAGTGCCATGAAGACGGGGTGAAGATGGAGAGTTATGGATTATTGTAGAATATCAAGGTTTGCTATCTTCCTGCTTCCTCATCCATGCCTTTGTTACCTCTAGACGCAACTATTTCAGTGCTCTCCCAACCAGCCTCCCACCTTGCACCCTCCGTAAACTTGAGCTCATCCAAAACTCTACTGCCCGTATCCTAACTTGCATCAAGTCCCGTTCACTCATCACCTCTTTGCTGACTGACTTACCTTGGAAATGCCTCAATTTAAAAACTAACATTCTTGTTTACAAATCCTTCCATGGACACATAATAACATAAGAACATAAGAATTAGGAACAGGAGTAGGCCATCTAGCCCCTCGAGCCTGCTCCATCATTCAACAAGATCATGGCTGATCTGGCCGTGGACTCAGCTCCACTTACCCGCCCGCTCCCCATAACCCTTAATTTCCTTATTAGTTAAAAATCTATCTATCTGTGACTTGAATACATTCAATGAGCTAGCCTCAACTGCTTCCTTGGGCAGAGAATTCCATAGACTCACAACCCTCTGGGAGAAGAAATTCCTTCTCAACTTGGTTTTAAATTGGCTCCCCCGTATTTTGAGGCTGTGCCCCCTAGTTCTAGTCTCCCCGGCCAGTGGAAACAACCTCTCTGCCCCTATCTTGTCTATCCCTTTCATTATTTTAAATGTTTCTATAAGATCACCCCTCATCCTTCTGAACTCCAACAAGTAAAGATCCAGTCTACTCAATCTATCATCATAAGGTAACCCCCTCATCTCCGGAATCAACCTAGTGAATCGTCTCTGTACCCCCTCCAAAGCTAGTATATCCTTCCTTAAGTAAGGCGACCAAAACTGCACGCAGTACTCCAGGTGCGGCCTCACCAATACCCTGTACAGTTGCAGAAGGACCTCCCTGCTTTTGTACTCCATCCCTCTCACAATGAAGGCCAACATTCCATTTGCCTTCCTGATTACCTGCTGCACCTGCAAACTAACTTTTTGGAATTCATGCACAAGGACGCCCAGGTCCCTTTGCACCGCAGCATGTTGTAATTTCTCCCCATTCAAATAGTATTCCCTTTTTTGTTTTTTTTCCCAAGGTGGATGACCTCACACTTTCCGACATTGTATTCCATCTGCCAAACCTTAGCCCATTCGCTTAACCTATCTAAATCTCTTTGCAGCCTCTCTGTGTCCTCTACACAACCCGCTTTCCCACTAATCTTTGTGTCATCTGCAAATTTTGTTATACTACACTGTGTCCCCTCTTCCAGGTCATCTATGTATATTGTAAACAGTTGTGGTCCCAGCACCGATCCCTGTGGCACACCATTAACCACCGATTTCCAACCCGAAAAGGACCTTTTTGTCCCGACTCTCTGCTTTCTGTTAGCCAGCCAATTCTCTATCCATGCTAATACATTTCCACTGACGCCGCGTACCTTTATCTTCTGCAGTAACCTTTTGTGTGGCACCTTATCGAATGCCTTTTGAAAATCTAAATACACCACATCTAAAGAGACACGCCTCTTCCTATCTCTGTAACCTCCTCCAGTATGCCAGCGCAGTCTTCGGTCGCCTTAGGAAGAGAGTGTTCGAAGACCAGGACCTCACATCTGGCCCCATGCTTATGGTCTACAGGGATGTAGTGATAACCGCCCTCCTATATGGCTCAGAGATGTGGACCATATACAGCAGACACCTCAAAGTGCTGGAGAAATACCAACGCTGCCTCCGCAAGATCCTGCAAATCCATTGGGAGGATAGACGCACCAACGTCAGTGTTGTCGATCAGGCCAACATCCACAGCATCGAAGCACTAACCACACTCGACCAGCTCCGTTGGGCGTGCCACATCATCCGCATGCCCGACACGAGACTCCCAAAGCAAGCACTCTATTCGGATCTCCTACACGGCACGCAAGCCCCAGGTGGGCAGAGGAAACATTTCAAGGACACCCTCAAAGCCTCCTTTATAAAGTGCAACATCCCCACCAGCACCTTGGAATTCCTGGCCCAAGACCGCCCTAAGTGGAGGAAAAGCATCTGGGAGGGCGCTGAGCACCTCGAGTCTCATCACCGAGAACATGCAGAAAACAAGTGCAGGCAGCGGAAGGAGCGTGAGGCAAACCAGACTCCCCACCCACTCTTTCCTTCAACGACTGTCTGTCCCACCTGTGACAGAGATTGTAATTCCCGTATTGGACCGTAATAGTCACCTGAGAATTCACTTTTAGAGTGGAAGCAAGTCTTCCTCGATTTCGAGGGACTGCCTATGATGATGAACCTCCTCCAGCCCAAAAATACTCCGAGATTTCTGCGCTCCGCCAATTCTGGCCTCTTGCGCATTTCCAATTTTCATCATTCCACCATGAGCAGCTGTGCCTTAAGCGGCCTAGGCCCTAAACTCTGCAATACCCTCTATAAAACATTCCACTTCTCTCTCTTCCTTTGACATTCCTTAAAACCTACCACTTTGACCCAGTTTTTGTTTACCTGTCCTAATATCTCCTTTTGTGGCTCGGTGTCAAATTTTGTTTGATAATGCTCCGAGAAAGCGCCTTGGGACATTTTACTACAGAAAAGGCGCTATATAATTGCAAGTTGTTGTTGTAGTTATATCTGTATGAAAGATGCATTCCTTGTTAAATATAAGAATTCTTGTAGACATGGGATCACTAAAAATGAACAGTGCTGCCATATATGCGATAACTGCCTGCAAGTAGATGCTGTTTATACTACCACTGCAAGTAGTTGTCATGTGGAGCAATTAAAATAAAAAGAAGAGGAAAGAAAGAAAAACAGACAGACTTACATTTATATAGCGACTTTCAGGACTTCAGGACATTCCAAAGCACTTCACAGCCAATGAAGTATTTTTGAAGTGGAATCACTGTTGTAATGTTGGAAACGCGGTAGCCAATTTGTGCACAGCAAGGTCCCATGAACAGCAATGTGATAATGACCAGATAATCTGTTTTAGCAATGTTGGCTGAGGGATAAATATTGGCCAGGACATCGAGAGAACTCCTCTGCTCTTCTTCGAATAGTGCCATGGGATCTTTTACATCCATCTGAGAGGGCAGACAGGGTCTTAATTTAACAGCTCATCCAAAAGATGGCACCTCCGACTGTGCAGCACTCCCTCGGTACTGCACTGGAGTGTCAGCCTACATTTTGCGTTCAAGTCCCTGGAGTGGAATTTGAAGCCACAAACTTCTGACTCAGGCGAGAGCGCTACCACTGAGCTATAACACTAAGATCCAGTCTAACCTTGAGCTCTATTTATAAAGTCTGCTCGCAACATTTCAGTTATGTAACTAGAACTCATTCTTCCATAATGTTCTGTGTTTCAAAGTCAAAAGAAATATCCAGGGTAGAAGTTGACACATCTGAAGAACACAAGCCTTTTAGACAATAGTCAGTGTTATCGTAGAAGTAACCCCTAGTGGAATTCTTTGAAACGGTAATTAAGCTAATTAATGTGGTTAATCCAATAAATGTAGCTTACTTGGATTTTCAAAGGCATTCTACAATGTTCCTTATGTGAGAATAGTAGGGAAACCGAAGGTTCGTAGAATAAATAACATTGTCTAGATGGACTGAGAAATTGCTTAGCAACAAAAAACAGACATAGCGATAAGTAGAACATGTTTACTGGAAAAAGTAACCAGTGATGTTCCAGAAAGATGTGTTCTGAGACCTTGGCTGGTCACACTATTTTTGAATGATATAAAACAGGCTATCTGTAGTAATATTATTAAATTTGTTAATGACGGAAAGCTATGTGGGTAGGTAATGAATAGAAATAAAATGCATCATCTTCAAAGGGGCTTGAATCAATTATCCAGACAGGCTGATATATGGCAGATGAATTTTAATGTGGATAAATCTAGAATGATGCATACACGAACAGCATACAATAAACGTCTTTATAAAATGAAAGGTTACTATTTTGAAGCTCTACAGGCCAATAAGGAAAAATATTTGGCAGTGATCAGTGATCCTACCTTGAAAGCATCTGTATAGTATAATCGGTTATCAATAAGGCAAAGTGGGTACTGGGATGCATAGGAGGGTATTGGATTACAAGTCAACACATGTTAGAATGATATTGTACAGGCCAATAGTGAGGTCATTTCTGGAGTACAGCGTGCTGTTTTGGTTGGAAAGCATTCAGAGACAAATGACCAGGTTAATTCCACGACTGATTAATCAATTTATGAAGACTGGCTTAAATGATTTAACTTATTTTCACTGAAGAAAAGACATGATCCTGGTCTTGAAAATAATGAATGCTATAGATAAGATTGAAAGTAAAGAAGCAACTTAACTTGGAATAATGAGTATGGGGCTGGAGGACACAAAGTATAGAATTCATAAACCTCAAGCAAGGTTATGAATTCAGTGAAAGCTTTTTCACCATCTCATAAGATAGTGGACACATGGAACAGACTCCCAGAGTGGGTAATTGCTTTGGGATGAATTGAACCAAAAGGGAGCTAGAATTACATCTGTTGGGAAGGAGAGTTGGGAATAATAGAAATATAAATAACACTCCTCGATTTTTTTTGTAGAAGAGGTATGGCAAATGCTCATAGTGTTCCTTGAAGTATGCCTCAATGCTGTTAGTGTTTAGTTGAAGAGGAGTTAAAAGGCAGAGTCCATGATCAAATAAACAAACATGGGCTCTGGATGGAACAGATTTGACCAGCAGAACTGTCTTTTCTTAATCCATGTATGCTTTTACTGTATTCCAGGCTGTTATAAAACTAAATTGTCATTGCTCAGAAAGTAAGTATTTAGCTTAGATAATCTAAGTACTGTGTAAAACATAACTCACCCAGGCGAAGCATTCCCTGACCGTTGGGATTGTCATCAGACCATTCGCCTTCATATGTAGAGCAATCTGCATAGTACATTCTACCCCAGCCGCTTCTCTGGTCAGCACACCAATGGCCCTCATAAATGTCATCATCTGAGTAAAAGTTGGTTCCTAACCCCTGCAGAAAAGGGATCAGTGATACACAATAATAATGATGAAAAAAACATAAAGGTAAAATGATAACTATTCTGCAAAAAAGAAGGAATGGCACACTTGCAGCTCTGCTGGAAATTTCCAGATTCACAGCTTTTGCTGTGAGATGTGGTATAAGAACATAAGAATTAGGAACAGGAGTAGGCCATCTAGCCCCTCGAGCTTGTTCCGCCATTCAACAAGATCATGGCTGATCTGGCCGTGGACTCAGCTCCACTTACCCGCCTGCTCCCGTAACCCTTAATTCCCTTATTGGTTAAAAATCTATCTGTGATTTGAATACATTCAATGAGCTAGCCTCAACTGCTTCCTTGGGCAGAGAATTCCACAGATTCACAACCCTCTGGGAGAAGAAATTCCTTCTCAACTCGGTTTTAAATTGGCTCCCCCGTATTTTGAGGCTGTGCCCCCTAGTTCTAGTCTCCCCGACCAGTGGAAACAACCTCTCTGCCTCTATCTTGTCTATCCCTTTCATTATTTTAAATGTTTCTATAAGATCACCCCTCATCCTTCTGAACTCCAACGAGTAAAGACCCAGTCTGCTCAATCTATCATCATAAGGTAACCCTCTCATCTCCGGAATCAGCCTAGTGAATCGTCTCTGTACCCCCTCCAAAGCTAGTATATCCTTCCTTAAGTAAGGTGACCAAAACTGCACGCAGTACTCCAGGTGCGGCCTCACTAATACCCTGTACAGTTGCAGCAGGACCTCCCTGCTTTTGTACTCCATCCCTCTCGCAATGAAGGCCAACATTTCATTCGCCTTCCTGATAACCTGCTGCACCTGCAAACTAACTTTTTGGGATTCGTGCACAAGGACCCCCAGGTCCGTCTGCACTGCAGCATGTTGTAATTTCTCCCCATTCAAATAATATTCCCTTTTAATGTTTTTTTTCCCAAGGTGGATGACCTCACATTTTCCGACATTGTATTCCATCTGCCAAATCTTAGCCCATTCGATTAACCTATCTAAATCTCTTTGCAGCCTCTCTGTGTCCTCGACACAACCCACTTTCCCACTAATCTCTGTGTCATCTGCAAATTTTGTTACACTACACTCTGTCCCCTCTTCCAGGTCATCTATGTATATTGTAAACAGTTGTGGCCCCAGCACCGATCCCTGTGGCACACCACTAACTACCGATTTCCAACCCGAAAAGGACCCATTTATCCCGACTCTCTGCTTTCTGTTAGCCAGCCAATTCTCTATCCATGCTAATACATTTCCTCTGACTCCGCGTACCTTTATCTTCTGCACCTAATCGAATGCCTTTTGGAAATCTAAATACACCACATCCATCGGTACACCTCTATCCACCATGCTCGTTATATCCTCAAAGAATTCCAGTAAATTAGTTAAACATGATTTCCCCTTCATGAATCCATGTTGCGTCTGCTTGATTGCACTATTCCTATCTAGATGTCCCGCTATTTCTTAATGATAGCTTCAAGCATTTTCCCCACTACAGATGTTAAACTAACCGGCCTATAGTTACCTGCATTTTGTCTGCCCCCTTTTTTAAACAGAGGCGTTACATTAGCTGCTTTCCAATCCGCTGGTACCTCCCCAGAGTCCAGAGAATTTTGGTAGAGTATAACGAATGCATCTGCTATAACTTCCACTATCTCTTTTAATACTCTGGGATGCATTTCATCCGGACCAGGGGACTTGTCTACCTTGAGTCGCATTTAGCCTATCCAGCACTACCCCCCTAGTGATAGTGATTATCTCAAGGTCCTCCCTTCCCACATTCCCATGACCAGCAATTTTTGGCATTGTTTTTGTGTCTTCCACTGTGAAGACCGAAGCCATTTCCACATTTCCCATTATTAAATCCCCCTTCTCATCTTCTAAGGGACCAACATTTACTTTCGTCACTCTTTTCCGTTTTATATATCGGTAAAAGCTTTTACTATCTGTTTTTATGTTTTGCGCAAGTTTACTTTCGTAATCTATCTTTCCTTTCTTTATTGCTTTCTTAAGTCATTCTTTGCCGTCGTTTAAAATTTTCCCAATCTTCTAGTTTCCCACTAACCTTGGCCACCTTATATGCATTGGTTTTTAATTTGATACTCTCCTTTATTTCCTTGGTTATCCATGGCTGGTTATCCCTTCTCTTACCGCTGGAGCTGATCACCTTGTGACCTTTAGGTTTAATGTAAACTCCAAAAGTGAGCACTGCAGGGGAAGCCTGCTTTATAAAGGGAGGCAGCACGAGGTGCAGTAATGTGTGCCTCCCGGGCTTTCCCTATCTGTTGGCTATTACATGGAATTACATGGTACAAAGCATGACTGCAAATACAGCGCAACACTTCACCCCCCACCCCCCCTCCCCCCCAAGTCTTAGATGCGATTTACAGGTCAAGCCTGACCGGGGGGGTCTGCGCACTCTGGTTGAGTATCTGAGTTGGACGCTGGATGTGGGCGGCCTGACTTGCGGTGCTGCGGCTCTGGTCGGACTGTCTGGTGCGACAGGTTCTGTCTTTTGGTGAACCGCTGGTCCTGTTGCTTGTGGTTGGAAGTCGATGTTACTGTAGTCATCCAGCGGTTCTGGATCATCGGTGAATCTCAATTTGTTTTGATCAATGTGCTTCTTGCAGATTTAGCCTAATGAGTCTTACCACGAATACCCTACTCCCCTCTTTAGCTACGACAGTGCCTGCGAGCCACTTGGGGCCTGTACCAAAGTTCAGCACGAAAACAGGGTCATCAACATTGATACAACGCGTTACAGAGTTGCAGTCATGATATGTACATTGCTTAAGTCGCCGGTTTTTGACAATCTCACTTAAAACTGGGTGCACGAGGGACAACTTTGTTTTGAGGGTCCTCTTCATAAGGAGTTCGGCGGGCGGAACCCCTGTGAGTGAGTGGGGCCTCATTCCATATGCAAGCAGCATGCGAGATAGACGGGTCTGCAAGGGGCCTTCCGTCACTCGTTGCATGCCCTGCTTTATGATGTGTACTGCCCGTTCAGCTTGGCCATTGGAGGCTGGTTTGATTGGGGCCGACCTGACATGCTTTATGCCGTTACAGCACATAAATTCGCGAAACTCGTAAAGCATGGTCCATTGTTACTAACAAAGACATCGGGCAGGCCATGGGTGGTGATCATTGTCCGAAGGCTCTCTATTGTGGCAGTGGATGTACTAGACGACATTATAACACATTCGATCCATTTAGAATAAGCATCAATTACAACTAGGAATATTTTTCCTAGAAAGGAACCCATGTAGGCTACATGGATGCGGGACCAGGGTTTGGAAGGCCAGGACCATAGGCTCAGGGGGGCTTCCCTGGGAGCATTGCTGAGTTGCGCACACGTGTTGCACCAGCGTACGCACGACTCTAAGTCTGCGTCGATGCCGGGCCACCACATGTGCGATCTCGCAATGGCTTTTATCATTACGATGTCGGGGTGTGTGCCATGGAGATCCTTGACAAATAAATCTCTGCCCTTCTTGGGCAGGACTACGTGATCTCCCCACAAAATGTAATTGGCCTGGACAGATAACTCATCCTTGCGCCGGTGAAATGGCTTAAAATCGCCATGCATCTCTCCATACGTGGTTGCCTAGTTTCCACTTAATAAACAGTTTTTCACCCGGGACAGCAGTGGGTCTTGGCTGGTTCAGATTCTTATCTGGCACGCCGTGACGGTGACCCTTCACCCTCAAAGGCTTCCATGGCCATGGCCAGTTCCGCGGGCTGCTCCGCTTCACCCTCACTGGTGGCGAGCAGGAGCCAGCTGAGCGCATCTGCGCAGTTATCAGTGCCTGGTCTGTGGCGGATCGTGTAGTCGTAAGCGGACAGTGTTAATGCCCACCTCTGAATGCGAGCTGAGGCGTTGGTATTAATACCTTTGCTCTCTGAGAATAACGACGTGAGTAGCTCGTGGTCGGTTTCAAGTTCGAACCGCTGGCCAAATGGGTACTGGTGCATCTTTTTTACCACGTACACATAAGCTAGGGCCTTCTTTTCGATCATGCTGTAACCCTTTCAACCTTGGAAAGGCTGCGGGACGCATACGCTACAGGTTGGAGCTTACCCGACACATTCGCTTGCTGAAGCACACAGCCGATCCCGTAGGATGACTCAATTGCACGCTAAAACAAGGTGCCTACAGGGATCATACAGCGCCAGTAGTTTGTTTGAGCACAATAAGTTTCTGGCCTTCTTGAAGGCAGTTTCTTGATTTTTACCCCAAACCCAGTCATCACCCTTATGGAGCAGTACATGTAATGGTTCAAGCAAAGTGCTCAGCCCAGGCAGAAAGTTACCAAAGTAATTCAGTAGTCCTAGGAACGAGCGCAGCTCCATCATGTTGCATGGTCTTGGGGCCTTCTGGATCGCCTCCTTCTTGGAGTCTGAGGGTCTGATGCCATCTGCTGCGATTCTCCTTCCCAGGAACTCCACCTCTGGTGCCAAGAAAACACATTTGGTTCATTTCAATCTTAGACCTACTTGATTTAGTCGGTGTAGCATCTCTTCCAGGTTATGGAGGTGTTCATCGGTGTCGTGTCCGGTGATCAAGATGCCGTCTTGGAAGACGACCATTCCCGGGACAGATTTCAGCAGGCTCTCCATGTTTCGTTGGAAGATCGCAGCCATTGAACGGATCCTGAAGGGGCACCGGTTGTATACGAACAGCCCCTTGTTTGTGTTGATGCACATCAGCTTCTTGGACGATTCCACCAGCTCCTGGGTCATGTACGCCGAGGTGAGGTCCAATTTCGAAAACAGCTTTCCGCCCGACAGAGTTGCGAACAAATCCTCCGCCTTGGGTCCTGTAACGATACTCGGTTAATGGTTACTTTATAATCTCCACAGATTCTATTTGTTCCATCACTTTTAAGAACGGGGACAATGGGACTGGCCCAGTCATTAAATTCCACTGGCGATATAATGCCTTCGTGCTGAAGCCGATCTAGCTCGACTTCTACTTTCTCCCGCCATCATGTAAGGGACCGCTCTGGCCTTGTGGTGAATGGGTCTTGCGTCTGGGCTGAGGTGAATTGTCATCTTGGCCCCTGTGAAACTGCCGATGCCAGGTTTGAACAGTGACGGAAACTTGTCTAAGACCTGCGCACACGTGGCTTTCTCCACCAACGATAATGCTTTTACATCGCCCCATTTCCAGTCAAAATTCCGTAGCCAGCTTCTGCCAAGCAGCGTGGGCCTGTTACCGGGAACAATCCATAGTGGCAATTTATGCGCAGAACCATCATACAGCACCTGAACCATTGCACTTCCGAGGACCAGGATAATCTCTTTGGTGTAGGTGCGCAACTTCGCATCAATCAGGCTCAGCTTGGGCCTGTGTGCCTTGTTTGCTCATAGCTTCTTGAAGGCCTTCTGGCTCATGATCGATTGGCTCGCACTCGTGTCCAGTTCCATCGGTACTGGTATGCTGTTCAGTTTAACGTTCATCATAATCGGGGGACTCTTGTTGGTAAAGGTGTGCACTTCATGCACGTGCATCCTGTTATGTCTTGAATCAAGAGTCAGACTAGATACTGCAAGCTCAAAGTAAGGTGTGACCGTAGTCCTTTATTACGGATCTCAGAGTGCCTCTCCAGCCTGTGAGGTCTCCTTATATACAGGTGCTCCCAAGGGGTTGTGGGATCCCTTGGGACTCCAGGGGATAAGCCCTCTGGTGGTTAGACATGGTATTTACCGGTTTACATACTTAGCACACCCCCATGTACCTCTTCCTCCTCGGTCATCTCTGCGCGATCCTCAGGTTCTACGCTTGACCTCCCAGCTTCCGCTACATATCGAGTTGTAGCACATTTACACATTTGTTGGAGGTGCCCCATCATTGAGCAATTCTTGCAGACATATTGTTTGAACCTGCACTGGTTTGCGCGATGAGCCCCTCCACAGCGCCAACAGCTTGCTGATGGACTTGCATTCACAGGTACTGATCTCTTTGCATTAGTCCATTATTGTGGTGAGTGAGTCATCTCAGGTCGAGCAGAGGTCGCATTAGCCCAGACGGGGGTACTTCTCCTGTCTGCCGACGAATTTAGCTTATTCACAGTGTTTGGCCCTGGGTGATTCCGAAGTTGTGAGTAGAGTAGCTTTGTTTCTTCCTCTCTGGCCATGTATGCCTGAGCAATCAGGGTGGCTTTGGCTAGGTCCAAGTCTTCCTCCGATAGCAATTTGCAGAAAATACCATCGTGCCCGATTCCCAAAACAAAGTAGTCTCTTAACATTTCTTCAAGAACTGTCCTGAATTTGCATGGCCCAGCAAGACATGAATGCTGCCATGTCTTGGCCCACTTCGCGCCGGTGGGTATAGAAACGGTACCTCGCCATGAGCGCACTGCGTTTCGGCTTTCGGTGATTTCGAACTAGCTCGCACAGTTCTTCATAACTTTTCTCAACAGGTTTCGTCGGGGTCAGTAGGTCCTTGATCAATGCATATGTCCGTGATCCACAGACAATGAGGACGACGGCCCTGCATTTGCTGGTATTCGCGGCTCCCTCTAATGCTTTCGCGACAAAGCATTGATCCAGCCAGTCAATGAAGTCATCCCTGTCTTCCCCAACGCAATATAGCTCGATGTAGTCAACGGTGGCCATAACTTTGTGTTAGTATCCCATCTCGTCGCCAGTTGATACGTATGCTTATCACTATAATAAATCACACGTGCCCCATGCTGGAGCTGATCACCTTGTGACCTTTAGGTTTAATGTAAATTCCAAAAGTGAGCACTGCAGTGGGAGCTTGCTTTATGTAGTGAGGCAGCACAAGGTGCAGTAATGTGTGCCTCCCGGGCTTTTACCATCTGAAGGCTATTACATGTAATTACATGGTACAGAGCATGGTTGCAAATACATCACACACAGTGCCACAAAATACTTGGTGAAGTTGGAAAAGATCTAGCAGTATTTGTAGTCAGTTAGTTCTGTGTACTTCTGGATCCTTACATCTGTAAATGAGTAGTGGATTGACCCATTTGTGTTGTATTTCTGTTTTGGTGGTTACCATGTACGTATCTTGAGTACTTCAATTTGGACCCAAATGGTTTTCGAGAGCCTCTGTCCATGGTATAGGCAGATACCTGAAAAGATGTGAACATGAATGTACCACCTCTTCTCTTCTGGCTTACAAAGTACATCAGATCCTGGTACCAAGAACACAGGATTGCAAATACCACAAAGTTATGTGAAGGTAGGCAACTGCCTTGTGATGAAGCTTATAAGGCCCTATGACAGTTACTTTGGTGAAGAGCTAATTTTTAATACTATTTTTAAGTTTTTGGAAAATGTCCCGCCCTCCCCCCCCACGCAGTGTGTTGGTGCATGGGCAAAGTTTCTATCATATACTGTGCGTGTGTTATTTGTTGTCTTTGAACTGATCTATAGATAAATAAAATATAGACAATAATGGAAGTTTAAAGAAAAATACAAGGTGGATTTGTTTGCAGTTGTGTCTGATTTATTGGCCCGGAATTTCCTAGAATGGCGATGTATGCGATTAATTAGGCTGATTCTCAACCCAATTTTACCTTTGCAAACTTATTCCAAAATTTCCTGGAAATGTAATTTGAATATACAACAGCAAGCATTATGCTGAATTAGGGACCTTAGAAGCAGTACAGCCAATGGTTTCCCCCATCTACATCAATGAACTAATTAAGCAGATCAATATTGGCACGAGTGGAATCATAGCATTCTGAACTTTAAATTTTTTTACTATGCTGAACTTGAACACTTGCAAAAAATTGTTTGAGTTATAGACACTCTCAGCTGCTGTATTCAGTTTTCAAGAACATTCCAAGTTACAGATTTTTTTTAAAATCAATTATTTAGAAAATCATAGAATAGAATCAAAAATTTACAACACGGAAGGAGGCCATTCTGGCCCATCGTGTCCGCGTCGGCCAACCTAGAGCTATCCAGCCTAATCCCACTTTCCAGTTCTTCGTCCGTAGCCCTGTAGGTTATGGCACTTTTAGTGCACATCCAAGTATCTTTTAAATGTGGTGAGGGTTTCTGCCTCTACCACACTTTCAGGCAGTGAGTTCCAGACCCCCATCACCCTCTGGGTAAGTACATTTCCCCTCATAGCTCCTCTAAACCAACCCCAATTACTTTAAATCTAGGTCCCCTGACTGTTGACCCCTCTGCCAAGGGAAACAGGTCCTTCCTATCCACTCTATCCAGGCCACTCATTATTTTATACACCTCAATCAGGTCTCCCCTTAGCCTCCTCTGTTCCAAAAAAAAACAGACCCAGCATCTCCAATCTTTCCTCATAGCCAATATTCTCCAGTTCAGGCAACATTCTTGTAAATCTCCTCTGCACCCTTTCCAGTGCGATCACATCTTTCCTGTAATGTGGTGACCAGAATTGCACACAGTACTCCAGCTGCGGCCTAACCAGTGTTTGATACAGTTCAAGCATAACCTCCTTGCTTTTGTATTCCATGCCTCGACATAAAGGCAAGTATTCCATATGCCTTCTTAACCACCTTATCTACCTGGCCTGCTACCTTCAGGGATCTGTGGACCTGCACTCCAAGGTCGCTTTGTTCCACTACACTTTTCAGTGTCGTACCATTTAATATTTCTTCCTTTGCCTTGTTAGACCTCCCCAAATGCATCACCTCACACTTACCTGGATTAAATTTCATTTGCCGCTGTTCTGCCCACCTGACCAGCACATTGATATCTTCCTGCAGTCTGCAGCTTTCTTATTCATTATCAACCACACAGCCTATTTTAGTGTCATCTGCAAACGTCTTAATCATACCTCCAACATTTAAGTTCAAGTCATGCATAGTGGAGCTATTCAGGTGGACCCCGTCGTGGAGGAGGTGTTCAGGCAGGCCGGCGAGGAGGCCCTGAGGTAAGGGTAGCAGCAACGAGTGCGGCGAGGCAGGGCACAGTCAGGCGAGGCCCGAGGTCAGGCAGCAGCGGGACCCCGAGATTGGCAGGTCCGGATTCCGGAACATTTAACGGATTATGGACAACCCTGTCACCGATCGGTCCGGAGTCCGGAACATTCTGGAACTCCAGATTTTGAACGCTGCACCTGTACCTACAAAGTCTCAGATTAAATAAACTGGGGACGGAATTGGACGTGAGCACCTGTTCGATGATTCATTTGAGACCAAATTAGTAGACATGCATGAAAAAGTCCACTCCAAAATGTACCAATTTGGGCTAGGCTTTCGGCAACAATCCGCCCATATTACCGTTAAGGAAGCCATTACCGCCCATTTCATGCATAAACTGCAAACTAACAGCCAGTTACGGCCAATATATCGCCGGCGGTAAATTCGGCAGTCTATTACCGCCGGCGGTAAACGGTACCGCCTGCCCATTTGTTTTTGCTGATTTTCCCAGCACTTCAACGTGCACTGCCCAAATTACCGCTGGGCGCTAAATTCGGCAATTCACCCAAATATTGCCCAAATTACCGCCGGACTAAAATACCGCCCTGAAATAGCTGCACTCACCTGACCTTAACCCAGTAGTATGGATGCCATGTTTTAAAACGAATGAACTTGAAGAAAAGGCTGCTTCAAGTTGATGGGAGCATTAAAGTCATTTGTGAGTGGATTTTAAAGGTGTTTGAAATCAATGCTCATAATCTGAGGGTATTGTAGTCTATCTGGATTAAGTTTTTGGCTGTTTGAGGAAAATTTAATACTTTATATGACAGTTTACTGGACTTTTAAAGGAATGGGGCCTGCAATTTCTCTGCCAATATTGCTGACTAATTGCATGCTGCGGAATAGAGCTGGAAGGTTCATTAAAGAGCATTATGTGCCCAAAGAGGTGGCAGACTGCTGAGGAGGGGGAGACATTACCCCCAATGTATTTACAGGGATAAGCGGTCATACCTGGACCTGTCCGATACAGCGTGCGTTAGAAGGCTGCGCTTCCGAAAGGAAGTCATCATTGAGATATGCCAGCTCATTAAGGGAGACCTGCAGCCTACCAGCACCATCAGGACAGCACTGCCCGTTAAGGTTAAGGTGACTGCGGCAATTTCATCGGGCTCCTTTCAAGCATCAGCTGGCGACATTTGCTGCATCTCTCAGCACACCACACATTGCTGCAAGCGCCAGGTGACAGCAGCGCTTTACACACGAAGGTTTGACTTAATATAAACTTCCCAATGACCAGGGAGGCACAGAGTGAGAGGGCTTTGGGTTTTTCGAGAATAGCAAACTTCCCTAAGGTCCAGGGTACAATAGATTGTGCGCACATCGCCCTGTGAACACCTGCAAAGGTGTTTCGGACCTGAAAGGGATTCCATTCCCTGAATGTGCAGCTCGTTGTCGACGACAAGCAAATAATCATGGCAGTAAATGCCAATTTTCCAGGGAGCATTCATGATGCACACATCTTGCGGAGAGCACTGTCTCCGACCTCTTTAAGAGTCAGCCACAAGGTCAATGCTGGGTGCTTGGTGACAAAGGATATGGCCTCGCCACCTGGCTCTTCACCCCTCTCTGTAAGCCCAGAGAGATGCCGAGTATCGATACAACAACAGCCACACGCAATGTAGTCAAAAAGACAATTGGAGTGCTGAAGCAGCGCTTCAGATGCCTGGATCACTCTGGAGGCTGCCTAAAATACCACCCTGAGCAAGTCGCAGAGTTCATTGTGGTGTGTTGCATGTTGCACAACTTACCAATCAGGGGACAGGAATTGCCACAAGGGACTGTAGGACCACCTCAGGATAGAGGGGACGAGGCAGACGAAGAAGTAGAAGGGGAGGAAGAGGAGGTCGAGGAGGATGAGGAGGAGTCTTACGATGAACCCATGACACCCCATGCACCCCTACACCACAGGAGAAGCCCCGAGGTAGTTATGCAAAACTGTTACGTCAGCAGCTCATAAATGAACGCTTTGCATGAACGGTGAGAGTTAAGTTTTAACCTTGCCTGGCCATTGTTTGCAACTGATTGTTAACCCCTCATTTTGTGAAAGTGAGTGAGACACTGCACAATAATTGTTAAGTTAAATAAAATATTTTATACATATTGAAAAATGAATCTTTTGAAATGAATTAATAAATAATAATTTTTTAAGTAACTGTGCAACAAAATGTAAACAAAGCAACAATCAACAATCCAACAGTCAACAACTTTTCATTAAAAAAACACCAACACACCCCGCCCCCTAACAGTCAACAATTTTTCAATAAACACCCCTCTCCACCCCAAAAAAAAATCTACCTGTGCCCACCCCCCCCCCCAATTGTTTTTTGCCATTACCCCTGCTCCTGCCAGAGTTGGGACCAGTGCATTGTGCAGCAGGGCACCTTGCGCGCTGCAACTGTAGTTGTGGTGACGGTGGCAGCGCCATGTGTGCGGAATCTGGAGAAGAAGAAGGGTGTGAAGAGCCGTCTTCCGAATCAGAAGTATTACTATGTTCCTGACTCCCAAGTGCTGTCGGCATTGGTGGTATGACACCTTGGGGTTCAGTGCCATAGACCGATTCCAGCATCTGCCTCATGGCATCAACGGAATCTGCAGTTCGCCGCATCACCACAATCAGCGGCGCCATGTCCTCCAATTGGTGTGCTGAATGCGTGGCAATGTTTCCGGCTAGGCCACCAATAGCCTGGAGGGGCTCTCGACCAATGTCGATGTTCGCCCTAGACACCTGCCTGTCTTCGAGTACGCCTCTCCCGTCGAATCAGTCTCCGCGGATTCGGCACAGGGGCTGTAACACTCGTTATGCCCTTCTGCATACTGCTTCATCCTGCTACTTCCTTGGAGCCGAATCCATAGAATCCATAAAATATGGATTCGGCTGAGGAGGTTGCAGGTATAATGGATCCTTCAGTCCCCGCCTCCTCTGTAACATTCAACGGGACATGTTTGCCACATGACATCTTGAGGGGGGGTCAGAAAGTCGGATGGTGTCCTCATTGTCATCATCCTCCTCGGTGTCCTCTCTGGTCAAGACCAGCTGTACAAGGGTTGGTGCTCCAGGGAGCTCAACATGTTCATGCGCCTGGGCAGCTAAAAAACATAATATGATAGATAAGCAGAAGGGAAAGGGAGGGAGGGTCAGGGTGACATTTTTACGCTTACATTGCGCAGGCATATGCAGAGCAGCAACACTATTGCATTATCTATCACTGAGAGATGCTACATGCAATGAACATGAACAGAATTTACAGAGACTGCATGGCATTATGATAAGATTTCATGGTCCCAGCATTGCATTACATCACTTAGCATCATTTGTACATTATGTTCACATGACTCTCAATTACATGACGCTGCACGGCCCGGGGATTATGCGTGACTTACGTAGCGCCAACACCGGATCAGCACCCCCACGGGTGGTTGAGCGATCATGCGCCCCTGTGAGGGTTGCCGCCCGCTCCTCTAGGTCAGTGAGCTCTTCAAGCTCTGCTGCCCTCCTCCGGTGCGCCGACGCTCACCGCGATTGAAAGTCATTTTTTACTGCAAAGATGACAATAGCATGGTATAAGATAATTGCCCAGGTACTAATACGCAGCACACAGATACTACATCCACAACTACCTACCCCAAATACCTTTCAACAATGTCCCATTAATGCAGCGTTAGCATGCAAGTGTTGCATGATGAACACAATATAACATCGTTGATAGTAAATAATGTGTGACACAAAGCTTACCAAGATTAACATCACAATGTGGCAGATTTACATTTTAAGTAATGAGTCAGTGCATGATTAAAGTTATTAAAGCTATTACTTACTCTCGCGGCCGAAACAAGATCGTTCCAGCGCTTGCGGCACTGGACTGGCCCCCGACGAACCTTGGCAACCGAGGACACCGCCTCAGCAATCTCTGCCCATATTCGCTGGTACACAGGCAGGGTGGGTTTCCCACGACCGCCCCGGGTCAATTGGTTCCAACGTGCCTCCACTTTGTGGACCAAGGGCATCCATTGTGAAACGTTTTTCCCTCTTCCTCCTTCCTACCTTGGCGTACACCATTAATTGATCTTCACTACTATCCATTATATATAAGTGACCTTTATCTTTTTTTATGAATCAGAAACCGAGATGAGTGATTTCTCCTCGAATGAATGAGAACACACAGAACAATCAGACAGCCTCTCTTTTCTCTCTCAGTCTCTCTCCTCCTCCTCCCTTCCTCATCTGCGAATGCGTGGGCTGACCCTTGACCCCTGAATCGTGGGAAAAAGAAGAAAAAAAACGCCCATGCGCAGTAAGGCCGTTGCCAAGGACGCCGGCCTTACACGAGTAAAAATACCGCTCCCGCCTGATCACTACCGCTACCGTCGGGGAAAAAAAAGCCGAAACGAGCGGCTTTGGATCTTAGCGGTATTCCGGTGATATTGAAAAGTCAGAAGCGTATACTGCCGGAATACCGCCGAGATCTGGGCGGTAGCAGTAAAAGTGGAAAGTCTAGAAACTGTAAAAAAATTCAAATTTTCTGAGCGAGCGTATCTCCAACCCCAGAATACAAATTTTGTATGTATAGTATGCAAGGTTTTCCAAAGGTATAAATAGTATTTAGTGTAAAATAGTTCTTCATTACAGTAACTGCCGCAAAGCCTTACAATCTTCACAGTTGAATGAAATTTTAACGCTGCAAGAAAGTTAGCACACCGTGAAGAAAAGGAGAAATCTGATTAAAAAAAATGCAGAAGATGCACTAGATCTGCTTAGAAGTCAGTTATCTTAGATAAACTTCAAAAACAAAAAATGCTATGCAGAATGATGATCTATACCATGGAGTGCTGGAGACTGTCTTACTTCTACCATACAGAACAAATAATAGCCAAATCATGAAATCATTCGGTACTCACATGTCTTTTGTCATTCTTCCATTCTCCTGAATATACTTTTTTATATTCTTCACTGATTGGATCTGGTACACTGTAAGTCCCAAAACCATTTCTTTTTCCATACTCCCAGTCACCATTGTATATGGCTCCAGTGGTTTTCCACCTTTGTGTTCCCTTTCCTGTTTAGATTAAAATGTCAAATAACATAGCAATGGGAAACGTTTTAATGCTTTAGAATTGTGTTTTCTTTTTTGTAATGCTCAAATTGGAGATTTTTAATACTCAGCTGTTGTAAATTGGGCTAAATGTAAAAATATGTAAAAAGATCTCATGAGCATCCAAAACATACAAGTTCCTCGATGGTGCATCTTTCTGATTTACAGCTCTAGAGCGACATCAAAAGACCTGCACAATGCACCAGAAAACAGACACAAAGTCATTAGTCAAGAAATGGAATTGGGCCTCATGTAACTCAAAGCTTAAGCTAATACTGTACCAACAAGATTTTAAAGTCCAGGTTTGGTGTGACAGCAATGTAGAGAAGAGGTGAGAACTCTGCCTCACTGTAATCCTATTCAAAGCTATCACTTTTTAGGAGATTCCACATAGCACTGAAACTCCATATGCACCTTAGTTCCATTGTGGGAACACCAAGTGACCCATTAATTCTTCACCATCTCAGCTATAAAATTAAAATGGTAACAGTAAATATGTTAGACGTAAATCTGAAAAAACACAGACGTGGTTAAGGCAACAGAAAAATAGAAACAAAAAAACACTGCCGTGGCTTAGTTGAAATTCTTTAATAGCCAGCAAATTTACTGATACGTTGCTCATGGACTGTCCTGGATCTGGATCAGTTTGATGTTTAGATGCTAATCTAGGCTGTGCCTGCGCCAAATAGGCATATTGAGTTAATTATAGCTATATATAAATTGAAGTAAATCAGTGGAGTAGTTGTAATTGCTTCTACATTTCAGACTTCGAGTCAATGATTGGCTTTCTTTTCTTAAAAGTTGCTTTAATCTGTAACAAAGTGTTGCAAACAAACTAGACACAAAACTGTTTTTTTTAAACATAAAGAAAAGGATCATCCATCAAATGACAAGCCTTTTTGGGTATCCTGCTCAGGAGTGAGAGATGCTGAAAGAGCCTCCCCAGCAGTACTCAATTCTGTGATGGAATTCAGCTTTATAGAAAGTTGGGTTATTAAAGGGAATATAATTATACCTTCCAAAATTATTATCTGGAGAGCACATTGTGGAAATAACTTTTGTATTAGAATGTATTATAGTAAAATAAACAGAGTATCTGTCATATTTGAATAATATCAATTGCAAAAAAAATCTTGATTTTCTTTACCTTAATGGATCAACACGATCAGACAACCCATACTAGCTGACATTGTCAATAGCTCTCTTTCCTCAGAGACTCCCTCTCCCTTTCAAAACTGCCATCACCCTCTTCTCAAAATCCATCATTGATCCATCCATCTTCTCCAACAACTGCCTCATCAACCTCCCTTTACTCTCCAAGGTCCTTGAACCTATTGTCACTTCCCAGCTTTGTGCACATTTCTCCCAAAACTCTTTGATCCAATCCCTCCAATATGGCTTCTGTCCTCACACCACTGAAACAGCCTATATGACTGTTGTGCACAACTCTCGTTGTCCCCTCTGCAGCAGTCAGTACAAGTTTTAATTTTTTTTGTCAAATTGTGGGTGATGCTGCATTTATTGCCCATCCCGAGTTGACTGAAAGGTGGTGATGGGCCCCTTTCTTGAACCACTGCAGTCCTTGTGACAACAGTGCTCCCATAATGGTGGTAGGATTTTGATCCAGCAACGGTGAAGGCATGGCAATATGTGTCCTAGTCAGGATTGTGTATGACTTGGATGGAAAATTGGAAGTATTGATTTTTGCATTAAATTTCAGCACTTGTCTTTCTCAACAGTTGATTTCGCAGGGATGGCAGGTGCTGTAGAAATAAGCTTGGAAAATTGCTGCAATGCATGCTGTAGATAGAACATACTGTAGCCATAGTGCACTGTTGGGCAAAGACATTGAGGTCATATTTTGTTATCCTCAAATTAATCTCCTGTGTCATCAGCTCCATGGGCCTGGTCCATTTCCATCTATCTAAATGCAGGCAGTGTATCGCCAGCAATTACTTCTCTTCCCTCCTCTACATATTACCTGTAGCCCTCTCCCCAACGATTTAACCTCAATCCTCTCATTACCTTTACCTACATGCTGCCAACCGTGGGCATGGAATCCGCTTTCACAAGGACACAGGCAATAGTCACCTCAATCTCCACCAATTCTCTTGACCCCTTGACTGACTCTATGCAATCAGATGGCTTGTCTGAAACAAGTCCTGAATGAGAGTCATGTTTTGAGATGTTCAACCTTTTTAATGAGGAACATCTGGGTATGATTTATATGTGTTACTTTTAATTTAGTGAGTTCACAAAGATTTAAAATCAGATTTTGGGGAGAGGGAGTGTGCTGTGTATTCAACCCAAGCTAGACAAGGAAGTCTATGGAATGTTGCCTTCCAGATTAGACAATGAGAGTCCATCCAGACCCACTGGGTAGATTTTCATCTTCGCCACCAGGACAATAGTTTGGCAGGGCAGATCACCTACCCTTTATAAAACACTCCTCATTTTTATGTCATTGAAGACAAAGGTCTACCCCACTGTGTCAAGATGATACGATTCATTTCAAAATGAATGGGAGCCTCCCTTCTTAATCCTCTCCACCTCGCCTCTTTTAAGACACTCCAAGCTTTTGGTTATCTATTGTTTCCTTCTTTGGCTCAGTGACAATTTTTGTCTGGTTATGGTCCTGTGAAGCGCCTTGGGATGTTTTACTATGTGAAAGGAGAGGATTAGGAAGAGAATTCCAGAGTTTAAGCCCGAGACAGCTGGAGGTACGGCTGCCAATGGTGGGTCAAAGGAAATCGGGAATGCACAAGAGGTCAGAAGTTTAGGAACACAGAACTCACAAAAGGTTGTAGGGCGAGAGGTGATTGCAGTTAGGAAAGGGCATAGCCATGGAGGGATTTATACACAAGAATGAAAAATTTAAAATCATGTAATTGATGGACTTGGAACCAATGTTGGTCAGCGAGCACAGAAGCGATGGGTGAACGGGACGTTGCGAGTTAGGATATGGGCAGCAGAATTTTGGATTAGCTTAAGTTTATAAGGGTGGAACATGGGAAGCTGGCGAGGAGAGCATTGAGGTAGCAAAAGCATGCTATTGTTTCAGCAGCAGATGGGCTGAGGCAGGAATGGAGACTGGTGATATTATAGAGATGGAAGTAGGCAGTCTTTGTAATGGAGAGCATATGGGTTTGAAAGCTCAGCTCAATGTCAAATTGGACTTGGGGGGGCCCTTTTCAATTCTCAGCTTTAAGCCCTACTTCCCATCGAACACATGGACTGCTCACTTCCATCACTGTAACATTGTCTGCCTCCACCCTACCTTAACCCCATCCTTACCAAAATTCTTATGCATGCCTTTGCCAACTCTGGACTCAACTAGTTAATGCCCTCCTTGCTGGCATCCCATTCTCCATAAACTCTAACTTGTACAAATTGTGACCCGCACTAAGTCTGGCTTGCTCGCTAACTTGGTTATAGCTTTCTTGCATTGGTTCCCCATCCCAGTAGTAGTGATGTTGGGGAGGGCATCAAACAGGAAATTAGGAGTGCATGCAATAAAGGTGCAGCAGTTATAATGGGTGACTTTAATATGCACATAGATTGGGCTAGCCAAACTGGAAGCAATACGGTGGAGGAGGATTTCCTGGAGTGCATAAGGGATGGTTTTCGAGACCAATATGTCGAGGAACCAACTAGGGGGGAGGCCATCTTAGACTGGGTGTTGTATAATGAGAGAGGATTAATTAGCAATCTCATTGTGCGAGGCCCCTTGGGGAAGAGTGACCATAATATGGTGGAATTCTGCATTAGGATGGAGAATGAAACAGTTAATTCAGAGACCATGTCCAGAACTTAAAGAAGGGTAACTTTGAAGGTATGAGGCGTGAATTGGCTAAGATAGATTGGCGAATGATACTTAAGGGGTTGACTGTGGATGGGCAATGGCAGACATTTAGAGACCGCATGGATGAATTACAACAATTGTACATTCCTGTCTGGCGTAAAAATAAAAAAGGGAAGGTGGCTCAACCGTGGCTATCAAGGGAAATCAGGGATAGTATTAAAGCCAAGGAAGTGGCATACAAATTGGCCAGAAATAGCAGCGAACCTGGGGACTGGGAGAAATTTAGAACTCAGCAGAGGAGGACAAAGGGTTTGATTAGGGCAGGGAAAATGGAGTACGAGAAGAAACTTGCAGGGAACATTAAGGCAGATTGCAAAAGTTTCTATAGGTATGTAAAGAGAAAAAGGTTAGTAAAGACAAACGTAGGTCCTCTGCAGTCAGAATCAGTGGAAGTCATAACGGGGAACAAAGAAATAGCAGACCAATTGAACAAGTACTTTGGTTCAGTATTCACTAAGGAGGACACAAACAACCTTCCGGATATAAAAGGGGTCAGAGGGTCTAGTAAGGAGGAGGAACTGAGGGAAATCTTTATTAGTCGGGAAATTGTGTTGGGGAAATTGATGGGATTGAAGGCCGATAAATCCCCAGGGCCTGATGGACTGCATTCCAGAGTACTTAAGGAGGTGGCCTTGGAAATAGTGGATGCATTGACAGTCATTTTCCAACATTCCATTGACTCTGGATCAGTTCCTATCGAGTGGAGGGTAGCCAATGTAACCCCACTTTTTAAAAAAGGAGGGAGAGAGAAAGCAGGGAATTATAGACCGGTCAGCCTGACCTCAGTAGTGGGTAAAATGATGGAATCAATTATTAAGGATGTCATAGCAGCATTTGGAAAATGGTGACATGATAGGTCCAAGTCAGCATGGATTTGTGAAAGGGAGATCATGCTTGACAAATCTTCTGGAATTTTTTGAGGATGTTTCCAGTAAAGTGGACAAAGGAGAACCAGTTGATGTGGTATATTTGGACTTTCAGAAGGCTTTCGACAAGGTCCCACACAGGAGATTAATGTGCAAAGTTAAAGCACATGGGATTGGGGGTAGTGTGCTGACGTGGATTGAGAACTGGTTGTCAGACAGGAAGCAAAGAGTAGGAGTAAATGGGTACTTTTCAGAATGGCAGGCAGTGACTAGTGGGGTACCGCAAGGTTCTGTGCTGGGGCCCCAGCTGTTTACATTGTACATTAATGATTTAGACGAGGGGATTAAATGTAGTATCTCCAAATTTGCGGATGACACTAAATTGGGTGGCAGTGTGAGCTGCGAGGAGGATGCTATGAGGCTGCAGAGTGACTTGGATAGGTTAGGTGAGTGGGCAAATGCGGGGCAGATGAAGTATAATGTGGATAAATGTGAGGTTATCCACTTTGGTGGCAAAAACAGAGAGACAGACTATTATCTGAATGGTGACAGATTAGGAAAAGGGAAGGTGCAACGAGACCTGGATGTCATGGTACATCAGTCATTGAAGGTTGGCATGCAGGTACAGCAGGCGGTTAAGAAAGCAAATGGCATGTTGGCCTTCATAGCGAGGGGATTTGAGTACAGGGGCAGGGAGGTGTTGCTACAGTTGTACAGGACCTTGGTGAGGCCACACCTAGAGTATTGTGTACAGTTTTGGTCTCCTAACTTGAGGAAGGACATTCTTGCTATTGAGGGAGTGCAGCGAAGATTCACCAGACTGATTCCCGGGATGGTGGGACTGACCTATCAAGAAAGACTGGATCAACTGGGCTTGTATTCACTGGAGTTCAGAAGAGTGAGAGGGGACCTCATAAAAACGTTTAAAATTCTGACAAGTTTGGACAGGAAGAATGTTCCCAATGTTGGGGAAGTCCAGAACCAGGGGTCACAGTCTAAGGATAAGGGGTAAGCCATTTAGGACCGAGATGAGGAGAAACTTCTTCACCCAGAGAGTGGTGAACCTGTGGAATTCTCTACCACAGAAAGTAGTTGAGGCCAATTCACTAAATATATTCAAAAGGGAGTTAGATGAGGTCCTTACTACTCGGGGGATCAAGGGGTATGGCGTGAAAGCAGGAAGGGGGTACTGAAGTTTCATGTTCAGCCATGAACTCATTGAATAGCGGTGCAGGCTAGAAGGGCTGAATGGCCTGCTCCTGCACCTATTTTCTATGTTTCTATGTTTCTATCCCCCAAACTCTTTTAATTCATAATTTGTTATCCTCGTCTATAGATCCCACCCTGCAATTTCTTCCAGCTTTATATGCTTCTAGTTTTCTGCACAACCCATCTCGTTTCGCTCCACCATTGCTAGCAGGGTCTTCAACTACCTCAGTCTTACTTGTTGGAACTCCTTCCTTAAACCTCTCCACCTTTCAAATTCTTCCCAATATCAATTTTTGCACTCAGTTACCTCTCCTAAACTCTTCTCACTGACTTGGTCCGATTTCATTATGCCTATTTTCGATTTTTATATTAAGGCACTACCTGGAATACTGTGTAGAGTTTTGGTATCCATATTTAAGAAAGGATATACTTGCTTTGGAGACAGTTCAGAAAAGGTTCACTAGGTTGATTCTGGAGATGAGGGGGTTGATTTATGAGGAAAGGTTGAGTAGGTTGGGCCTCTACTCATTGGAATTAAGAAGAATGAGAGGTGATCTTATCGAAACATAAGATTTTGAGAGGGTTTGACAAGGTGGATGCAGAGAGGATGTTTCCACTGATGGGGGAGACTAGAACTAGGGGTCATAATCTTAGAATAAGGGCCGCCCATTTAAAACTGAGATGAGGAGGATTTTTTTCTCTCAGAAGGTTGTAAATTTGTGGAATTCACTGCCTCAGAGAGCTATGGAAGCTGGGTCATTGAATAAATTTAAGACAGAGATAGACAGTTTCTTAACCGATAAGGGAATAAGGGGTTATGGGGAGTGGGCAGAGAAGTGGACCCGAGTCCATGATCGAATCAGCCATGATCGTATTAAATGGTGGAGCAGGCTCTAGGGGCCGTATGCACTACTCCTGCTCCTATTTCTTATGTTCTTATGCAGAACATAAAATACAAGCAGCTCCCGTTTAAAGCATATCACCTCGAATACTTTTCACTTTATTTTTTAATGATATTTTGCAATATAATGCACTGAATGGTGGGGGGGGGGGGGGCAACAGTATTGCACTTACTGTTATGTATGGAGAAAGAGTCAGACTGAACACTGTGAGCTCAAAGTAAAGTGTGACCTTAGTCTTTTATTGCAGGTCTCCAGCGTGCCTCTCCAACCTGTGAGGCCTCCTTAAATACCTGTGCTCCCAAGGGATTATGGGATTCCTTAGAACTCCAGGGGATGAGCCCTCTGGTGGCTGTACAGAGTAAATACAAGTTTACATATATAACAACATACCCCGCACCCCCCCCCCCCCCCCAAAGTCAATAGTGTAACTATTTACAATGTAAGTCGATCTGGGGCCCTTCTTGTCCTGGTTAATCGTCTCAGTGTGAAAGCTGGTGTTGTTGAATCATTTGTTGGGCCCTCGCTGGGCTGCTGTGCAGCTGGCCTTGCTGGGCTACCTGGTGTGTTGGGTCCTGCTGGGCTGCTGTGGATGATGGGTTCTGCTTCGTGGTCAACCATGGTGCCAGTTGCCACTGGTGTGTATGTTGGGGGATCAAAAAAGATAGGGTCCAAGGTGGGTTGCTCAGGATATTCCGTGAATCTGAGTTTAATTTGGTCCAAGTGTTTCCGGTGAATGAGTCCATTTGAAAGTTTGACCCGAAACACCGTGCTCCCCTCTTTGGCCATGACAGTGCCGGGAAGCCATTTGGGACCTTGTCCATAATTCAATACAAATACAGGATCATTGATTTCAATCTCGCGTGACACATTTGCGCTATCATGGTATGTACTTTGTTGAAGCCGCCTGCTCTCTACCTGTTCATGTCGATCAGGGTGAACTAATGAGAGCCTTGTCTTAAGTGCTCTTTTCATGAGCAGTTCAGCAGGTGGGATCCCAGTGAGCAAGTGGGGTCTCGTGCGGTAGCTAAGCAGAACTCGGGATAGGCGAGTCTGCAGTGTGCCTTCAGTTACCCTCTTCAAGCCTTGCTTGATGGTTTGCACTGCTCTCTCTGTCTGACCATTGGATGCTGGTTTAAACGGGGCAGATGTGACATGTTTGATCCCGTTACGGGTCATGAATTCTTTGAACTCAGCACTGGTAAAACATGGCCCGTTGTCGCTCACCAGGACATCGGGTAGCCTGTGTGTGGCAAACATGGCCCGCAAGCTTTCAGTAGTGGCAACGGACATGCTAGCTGACATTATCTCACATTCAATCCACTTGGAGTGCGCGTCTACAACCTCAAGGAACATTTTACCCAAGAACGGGCCTGCATAGTCGACATGTACCCTAGACCACGGTTTGGAGGGCCAAGACCATAAACTTAGTGGCGCTTCCCTGGGTACATTGCTTAACTGCGAGCATGTATTACATCTGTGAACGCAGGACTCTAAGTCCGCATCGATACCGGGCCACCATACATGGGATCTGGCTATCGCTTTCATCATTACAATGCCTGGGTGGGTACTGTGGAGGTCATTGATGAAGGTGTCTCTGCTCTTCTTGGGAACCACTACTCGATTGCCCCACAGAAGGCAGTCTGCCTGTATAGACATTTCAGCTTCGTGCCGCTGGAATGGCTTTATAACTTCCTGCATTTCCACTGGGACACGGACCAGTTCCCGTGAAGCACACAGCTTTTGACTAGAGATAATAAGGGGTCCTGGCTTGTCCAGGTTTTCATCTGCCGGGCAGTGATGGGCGATTGCTCACTCTCAAATGTTTCCATAGCCATGGCTAAATCTGCGGGCTGCACCATTTCCACCCCCATGGTGGGCAATGGCAGCTTACTGAGAGCATTGGTGCAGTTTTATGTGCCTGACCTGTGGCGGATGGTGTAGTTGTATGCGGACAATGTGAGCGCCCATCTCTGGATGCGGGCCGATGCGTTGGTATTTATCCCTTTACTCTCGGAAAACAGGGATATGAGTGGCTTCTGGTCAGTTTCCAATTCGAATTTTAGCCCAAACAGGTATTGATACATTTTCTTTACCCCATAGACACATGCTAATGGGTTTTTTTCAATCATGCTGTAGGCTCTCTCAGCCTTAGACAGACTCCTGGATGCATAAGCAACCAGTTGCAGTTTCCCGAAATCATTAGCTTGTTGCAATACACACCCAACGCCATATGATGACGCATCACATGCTTGTACCAAACGCTTACATGAATCATACAACACAAGCAATTTGTTTGAGCATAACAATTTTCACGCTTTTACAAAGGCATTTTCTTGGCTTTTGCTCCAAACTCATTTATCCGCCGCCGCAATCCTCCTTCCCAAAAACTCCACTTCAGGCACCAGGAAAATGCACTTCGTGCGTTTTAATCTGAGCCCCACGCGGTTGAGTCGACAAAGAACCTCCTCCAGGTTCTGCAGATGCTCGACTGTGTTCTGACCTGTAACCAAGATGTCGTCCTGGAAGACTACGGTATGCAGGACTGACTTCTGTAAGCTTTCCATGTTTCTCTGGAATATCGCCGCCGCTGATCAAATTCCAAACGGGCATCTATTATAAACAAAAAGACCTTTGTGTGTGTTGATGCAGGTGAAGCCTTTCAATGATTCCTCCAGTTCCTGCATCATGTAGGCTGAAGTCAGATCCAGCTTCGTGAATGTCTTTCTTCCCGCTAGGGTTGCAAAGAGGTCGCTGGCCTTTGGTAGTGAGTATTGGTCCAGCAGGGAGAAACGATTGATAGTTACTTTGTAATCGCCACAGATTCTGACGGTGCCGTCTCCCTTGAGGACTGGGACAATAGGACTGGACCACTCGTTGAACTCGATCGGGGAAATTATGCCCTCTCTTTGCAGCCGGTCTAGCTCGATCTCTACCCTTTCTCTCGTCATGTACGGTACTGCTCTCGCCTTGTGATGGATGAGTTGCGCCCCCCGAATTAGGTGGATCTGCACTTTTGCTCCTTGGAATTTCCCGATGCTTGGTTCGAACAGCGAAGGAAATTTGTTTAAGACCTGGGCACACGAAGTGTCGTCAGTGGGCGATAGCGCTCGGACATCGTCACAGTTCCAGCGTATCTTTCCCAGCCAGCGCCTGCCGAGCAGCGTGGGACCATCGCCCAGTACCATCCAGAGTGGTAGCTTGTGCACCGCTCCATCGTAGGAGACCTTTACGGTAGCACTGCCGATTACGGGAATCAGTTCTTTTGTGTAAGTTCTTAGTTTTGTGCGAACTGGAATTAGGACTGGCCTTGAGACCTTGTTGCATCACAATCTTTCGAAAGTCTTTTTGCCCATGATGGACTGGCTCGCGCCCATGTCCAGCTCCATTGACACCGGGAGTCCATTTAGTTTAACATTCAGCATTATCGGGGGACAATTCGTGGTGAATGTGTGCACCCCATGTATCTCTACCTTCTCGGTCTGAGGCTCTGGTTCGTCGTGATCCTCCGTGGATTGTCCTTCTCTGCAACATGGTGGTTTGCAGGTTTAACAGGATTTGCAGCTCGCCTGTACATACGTTGGAGGTGTCCCATTGTTCCACAGCCCTTGCAAACGTACCCTTTGAATCGGCATGAATGGAAACGATGATTACCCCCGCAGCGCCAACAAGGTATTAATGGCCTTGCATTCATCGCCCTTGATGGTGGACTCTGAGACATCTGCAGATGTGCAGCTGTAGGCATGTGTGACCTGCCCTGTACGTTGCGATTCAAAAGCAACATCATTTTGTTCACAGTACTTGTAGCAGCACTTGTGTGCTGAGATATTTGCTTAGTACTGTCACTGGTGGCAATGAACGCCTGGGCTATCGCTATGGCCTTACTCAAGGTTAGGGTCTCCACAGTCAAATGTTTGCGAATGATGGTTTCGTGGCCAATGCCAAGTACGAAAAAGTCTCTGAGCATGTGCTCCAAATGTCCTTCAAATTCGCAATGTCCTGCAAGGCGTCTTAGCTCGGCGACATAACTCGCCACTTCCTGGCCTTCAGACCTTTTGTAGGTGTAGAACCGGTACCTCGCCATCAGAATGCTTTCCTTCGGGTTCAAATGCTCTTGGACCAGTGTGCACAAATCATCATACGATTTCTCCATGGGTTTCGCTGGAGTGAGCAGATTATTAATGAGGGCATATGTTAGTGCCCCACAGATGGTGAGGAGGATCGCCCTTTGTTTGGCAGTGTTCTCTTCCCCATCTAGCTCGTTGGCCACAAAGTATTGGTCGAATCACTCCACAAAAGTTTCCCAATCATCTCCCTCCAAAAATTTCTCCAGGATGCCCACTGTTTTCTGCATCTTTCGGTTCACTATCTGTATCTTGTCGCCAGTTATTGTGTATGGAGAAAGAGTCAGACTGAACACTGTGAGCTCAAAGTAAAGTGTGACCTTAGTTTTTTATTGCAGGTCTCCAGAGTGCCTCCTTAAATACCTGTGCTCCCAAGGGATTATGGGATCCCTCGAGACTCCAGGGGATGAGCCCTCTGGTGGCTGTACAGAGTAAATACAAGTTTACATATATAACACTTACCGTGTTTCTTATTATCCTGCCACTCTCCCGTATATTCATCCCCCCTCACTGTGTAGACCGTGTTTTTTAATCCATTTTTCTGCGCATTTCGATCCCAGTCATTCCAACGATTTTCTTTTGGTTTCCGAGGTCTCAAAAATGGCATCTTTTACCGTTGAGGCTTATGATAAGAGTGCAGGTTACACACAATCCCGAAAGAGGAGACAGTAAACGAGTGGGGAGGCCGGGGATTCTCCTCCAGTGTGCGTCACAGGCAAGTTTATTCAAATTTATTTCCACACGGGAAACCTTCGGGAGCAGATATCAGAAAAAATGCCCGAAAATTGACAGCAATTCATTTCAACTCCTGGTGAAGTTGAACGATCAATACGGTAAGATGTTTAACAACAATCCGCGTAGTTACTGACGCTCTTGTGGTACTGCAGTGTACGGCGCGTTGCTATAGCAACTGAGGCGAGCCGTGTGGGTGGGGCCTTGTGATTCGTGACGCGAATGTTTTTAATTTTAAAAGTAAAATAAGGATAAAGCAAGAACAAAAAAGAAACTATTGTAAGACCAAATTTCTTTTTTGAAAAGAATAATGATTTTTAAAACGGAAATTGTTTGATGGACTATGTCAGCAGCTCGTCACATCGCCCCGCCCGCAGGAGGTGACCAGAAAACCAGCAAGCGGTTCCCAACCAACATAGAAACATAGGCCTGGAAGGTAGATCTTGATATCATGTAATGTGCATTCACTTTTAGACGTAGAAGCGTCCCAAATCTAATCTCTTTAAAATAAAAAGTTCCAAAATGATACCTTTAAAGCTGTGAGGAGTTGAAGAATTTCACTACAAGAGATCACTCAAAAGTTTCTGAACAATGATCTTAGCACCAAGTAGCTGAACTTTTTTTGTGGACCGGGTTACAGTTTATACTACATTTCCCCATTAATCTCATTGAAATTTACTTCTTAACCTTGGTGGCTCAAAGCTTAGAAACATAGAAACATCGAAAATAGGTGCAGGAGTAAGCCATTCGGCCCTTCGAGCCTGCACTGACATTCAATGAGTTCATGGCTGAACATGCAACTTCAGTACCCCATTCCTGCTTTCTCGCCATACCCCTTGATCCCCCTACTAGTAAGGACGACATCTAACTCCTTTTTGAATATATTTAGTGAATTGGCCTCAACAACTTTCTGTGGTAGAGAATTCCACAGGTTCACCACTTTCTGGGTGAAGAAATTTCTCCTCATCTCGATCCTAAATGGCTTACCCCTTATCCTTAGACTGTGACCCCTGGTTCCGGACTTCCCCAACATTGGGAACATTCTTCCTGCATCCAACCTGTCTAAACCCATGAGAATTTTAAACATTTCGATGCGATCCCCTCTCATTCTTCTGAACTCCAGTGAATACAAGCCCAGTTGATCCAGTCTTTCTTGATATGTCAGTCCCGCCATCCCGGGAATCAGTCTGGTGAACCTTTGCTGCACTCCCTCAATAGCAAGAATGTCCTTCCTCAAGTTAGGAGACCAAAACTGTACACAATACTCCAGGTGTGGCCTCACCAAGGCCCTGTACAACTGTAGCAACACCTCCCTGCCCCTGTACTCAAATCCCCTCGTTATGAAGGCCAACATGCCATTTGCTTTCTTAACCGCCTGCTGTACTCATCCACAGTCAACCCCTTAAGTATTATTCGCCAATCTATCCCAGCCAATTCACGGCTCATACCTTCAAAGTTACCCTTCTTTAAGTTCTGGACCATGGTCTCTGAATTAACTGTTTCATTCTCCATCCTAATGTAGAATTCCACCATATTATGGTCACTCTTCCCCAAGGGTCTTCATTTGAAATCGTTAGTTTTCCCGGAACAAATTTAAGTTGCACATCCAAAGGGAAAAATGGAAAACTGTTTCCATCAATCTATGTGCATATTAGATTTTACCATCTCTACAAATTACATACTTCTCTGTGTGGAGAATATTGCGCTATGATGAGGTATGGAAGCTACGCATGGAATGTGTTCCAGCCAATAGTCACATATGCTATATCGCTATTAATGAGACCGGATAACTCATCAGTGACAGTCACGAATAAGTTATTTTCAGCCTAATGAATAGTGATTGTTATCATTAGTCAACATTCCAAAATAGTTGGGTTCGATGCATGTGACTGCACAAAGGATTTAAAACAAGATTGGAGTGTTAGAAGCATTGATAATATGGAGGTGTGATAGTAGCTATAGTTACATAGAAACATAGAAAATAGATGCAGGAGTAGGTCATTCGGCCCTTCGAGCCTGCACCACCATTCAATAAGATCATGGCTGATCATTCATCTCAGTACCCCTTTCCTGCTTTCTCTCCATATCCCTTGATCCCTTTAGCCGTAAGGGCCATATCTAACTCCCTCTTCAATATATCCAGTGAACTGGCATCAACAAATCTGCGGTAGGGAATTCTCTGAGTAAATAACTCTCTGAGTAAAGAAGTTTCTCCTCATCTCAGTCCTAAATGGCTTACCCCTTCTCCTTAGATTGTGTCCCCTGGTTCTGGACTTCCCCAGCATCAGGAACATTCTTCCTGCATCTAACCTGTCCAGTCTCGTCAGAATTTTCTATGAGATCCTCTCTCATCCTTCTAAACTCTAGTGAATACAGGCCCAGTCGATCCAGTCTCTCCTCATATCTCAGTCCTGCCATCCCGGGAATCAGTCTGGTGAACCTTTGCTGCATTCCCTCAATAGCAAGAACGTCCTTCCTCAGGTTAGTAGACCAAAACTGAACACAATATTCCAGGTGAGGCCTCACCAAGGACCTCCCTGCACCTATACTCAAATCCACTAGCTATGAAGGCCAACATACCATTTGCCTTCGTCACCGCCTGCTGTACCTGCATGCCAACTTTCAATGACTGATGTACCATGACACCCAGGTCTCGTTCCACTTCCCCTTTTCCTAATCTGCCGCCATTCAGATAATATTCTGCCTTCATGTTTTTGCCAGCAAAGTGGATAACCTCACATTTATCCAAATTATACTGTATCTGCCATGCATTTGCCCACTCTCCTAACCTGTCCAAGTCACCCTGCAGCCTCTTAGCGTCCTCCTCACAGCTCACATCGCCATCCAGCTTAGTGTCATCTGCAAACCTGGAGATATTACACTCAATTCTTACATCTAATCATTAATGTATATTGTAAATAGCTGGGGTCCCAGCACTGAGCCCTGCGGCACCCCACTAGTCACTGCCTGCCATTCTGAAAAGGACCCGTTTATCCAGACTCTCTGCTTCCTGTCTGGCAACCAGTTCTCTATCCACGTCAATAGATTACCCCCAATAACATGTGCTTTAATTTTGCACACCAATCTCTTGTGTGGGACCTTGTCAAAAGCCTTTTGAAAGTCCAAATACACCACATCCACTGGTTCTCCCTTGTCTACTCTACGAGTTACATCCTCAAAAAATTCTAGAAAATTTGTCAAGCATGATTTCCCCTTCATAAATCCATGCTGACTTGGACAGATCCTGTCACTGCTTTCCAAATGCGCTGCTATTTCATTTTTAATAATTGATTCCAACATTTTCCCCACTACTGATGTCAGGCTAACCGGTCTATAAATCCCTGTTTTCTCTCCCTCCTTTTTAAAAAAGTGGTGTTATGTTAGTTACCCTCCAGTCCATAGGAACTGATCCAGAGTCGATAAGATTGTTGAAAAATGATCACCAATGCATCCACTACTTCTAGGGCCAGATAGTGGGAAGGTGAAAAGAGAAATAAAAAGGCCTTAATTGGAATAAAGAATCGTAGAATGATACAGCACAGAAGGAGGCCATTCAGTCCATCATGCCTGTGCTGGCTCTTTGAGTTATACAATTCATCCCATTCCCCCTGCTCTTTCCCCATTGCACTGTAAATGTTTCCACTTCAAGTATTTATCCAATTTCCTTTTGAAAGTTATTATTGAATCTGCTTCCACCACCCTTTCAGGCAGTGCATTCCAGATCATAAAAATACACTGTGTAAAAACATTTTTTCCTCATGTCACCTCTGGTTCTTTAGCCAATAGTCTTAAATCTGTGTCACAGAGTCATTAAGGCACAGAACGAGGCCATTCAGCCCATAGAGCCCATGCCACCTCTCTGTAGAGCAATCCAATCAATCCCATTCCCTCGCTCTATCCCTGTAGCCCTGCAAGTTTGGTTCCCTCAGGTGCCTATCCAAATTCCTTTTGAAATCATTGATCATCTCCACTTCCACCACCCTCGTAGGCAGAGAGTTGCAGGTCATTACCATCCACTGCGTAAAAAAGTTCTTCCTCACATCCCCTCTGCATCTCTTTCCCAAAACCTTAAATCTATGTCCCCTAATCCTTGTACCATCAGTTAATGGGAACAGCTTTTCTTTGTCTCCCTTATCTAAACCTGTCATAATCTTGAACACCTCTATCAAATCTCCCCTCAACCTCCTTTGCTCCAAGGAGAACAACCCCAGCTTCTCCAACCTAACTTGTAGCTAAAATCCCTCAGCCCTGGAACCATTCTGGTAAATCTCCTCTGCACCCTCTCAAGGACCTTCACATCCTTCCTAAAGTTTGGTGACCAGAACTGGATGCAATACTCCAGTTGCGGCCTAACCAGAGCTTTACAAAGGTTCAACATAACTTCCCTGCTTTTGTACTCACAACCTCTATTTATGAAGCCCAGGATCCCATATGCTTTGCTAACTATTCTCTCAGTATGTCCTGCCACCTTCAAAGATCTATGCACATGAACCCCCATATCCCTCTGTCCCTGCACACTCTTTAGAACTGTACGAATATGTCTATATTGCCTCTCCCTATCTCTCTGCCAAAATGCATCACCTCACACTTCTCTGTATTAAATTTCATCTGCCACTTGTCCGCCCATTCTGCCAGCCTATTTATGTCCTGTTGCAGTCGATTAAAATCATCTTCACTGTTTGCCACACTTCCAAGTTTGGTATCATCAGCAAATTTTGAAATTTTACTCTGTATTCCAATATCCAAGTCATGTGTATATATATCAAAAAACCAGTGGTTGTAGCACTAGTGTCCTCTGGTTACTGTAAGGGGTGGTTTTTGGGGCGGTCAGCTTTCCTTTCTGACCTTATATGAGTGGTTTCGAATCGCCCCCACACCCTTGGTTCTAGACTCTGGAATTATGAAGGGACTGTGACAGACTTAAACAGACAATCGGTTTCAAGGTAGGAAGCAGGTATGGCTTTATTGTGTTTAAAAGGAAGTAAAAGGCACACCTTTAATAACACACAAAGAATAGTAATACCAATACACACTGAGAGGTACAACACATTGAATAAATTGTCAACATGCAGCCTGTGGGGAAAAGAATACAGCTTAAACTCTAAATGGGGTAAAGAGGAGAATGCAGATACATTTACACAAGTTATCCCAGCCTCCCCCTCCCAATTCCTCAAACTAACTAAGTTATAGCTCTGGGGGTTCAGGGGCTATGCTCACCAATCCCTTTTGACAGTTGCCGGTGAATCGCGGGTTCGGGGTTCACTGCACTTGGCCTTCTCGGCGAGCCGTACCCCGGATGGAGGAGAGGACTTCGGACTGCGTAGTCTTCAGTTGGGGTGAGTCCGTTGATGCGGTAAGTTGCGTTTTGGATGTATGGGGTAAGTACCCACTTTCTTTGTTCAGGAATAGTTTAGTTCGTGCTTTTTGGTAATTTCTCACCCGTTGGTCGTTCAGAAGTAGATTGTAGAGTGGAAATAAATATCAATTCTTTGGTTTTTGCTGAGTTGGTTTCGGTTGGTTGTTTCGCTGGTTGTGGTGGCCCGGGTTGTCAATTTGGTTGCTGACAAACTTTCCGTTTCGTGGGCTTCGTGCTCGGTTGGTCCTTGATGATTTCTTGTAGTTTTCTCCACTACCCCATTTCTTCATTCCCCACCTCCGGCTGCTTGAGTGTTCTTTTCCTTGTAAAACTGGGAATAGATATACCCTAAAAAGGCTTCCTTATCTCCCAACAAATCTGGCCCAGCTCTTTGTTTCAAGGGAGCTGCTCATTAGTTTTGAGCTCTCTTCTTTGTCAGAATTTGTCGGGCTTGTTCAGCAGTAATTTGATTATGATGTGTTAATGTGGAAAATCACCGGTTGGCATTGTTGGCAGTGTTTAAACTCTTGGGCTGTTGGACTGGGCCCGTGATTTCTATAGGTCTATTTGCACATGCATACCACTAATGGTCTCCGGTGATTAGCCTGATAGCTCTTGATGCGCTTATTGTCACTAGGGAGTTAATTTTTATGTCTCCCAGTTCTTGTTAGTTATCGATCAACTCATTCTCCCAGACAAATTAAATTAGCTCCAATACCCAATTCCTGAGTGAAGTCCCACCCTCTGTTCTGGCAGTCTCTTCCAAATTGTTCCTTTAGAGATCTTAAACTTGTAAAGCTCTTAGGTATCTTCCTCAGAGTTTTTCCTAGGATACCAAAATATTAATCGAGTTCCAAATTAAATTCCCTTTCCTCTGAGTCCAAACACTGGGGGAAAGTCTCCATGAATGCATCCCCTTTTATCCTCTGCAGGCCTCGTCTACCCCTTTAAACTCATTTGTGTCCCGAAGTTTTTCCTTCCATTTTAAAAGTCCAGAAAGGGATTCTTCTCCTCTGCAGGGGAAAAGTACCAGGAATCTTTGCAAAATATTAGTAAATTCTACATTACTGACCCTTCTGCCACTGTAAACAGTTTCTTCTTCTTTACTCTATTTAAACCCTTTATGATTTTGAACACCTCTGTCAAATCTCCCCTTAACTTTCACTGTTCTAAGGAGAACAACCCCAGTTTCTTTAATCTTCCCAGTCCTTCATCTCTGGTATCATTCTGGTACATCTCCTTTGCACCATCTCTAAGGCTTTGACATCCGAAAGTGTGGTGCCCAGAATTGGTCGCAATACTTCAGCTGGGGCCTAACCAGTGTTTTATAAAGGTTTAGTATAACTTCCTTGCTTTTGTACTCTATGTGTCTGTTTATAAAGCCATGTATGCTGTATGCCTTTTTAACAGCGTTCACAATTTGTTCAAAGATTTGAATACATACACCCCCAGGTCTCTCTGTTCCTGAACCCCCTTTAAAATTGTATCATTTCATTTATATTGTCTTTCCCCATTCTTTATATCAAAATGAATCACTTTACACTTCTCTCTCTTAAATTTCACCTGCCATGTGTCTGTCCATTTCACCAGTCTGTCTGTGTCCTCCTGAAGTCTGTTACTATCCTCCTCATTGTTTACTACATTTCTGAGTTTTGTGTCATCTGCAGACTTTGAAATTATGCCCTGTATACGCAAGTCCAGGTCATTTTTATATCAAAAAGAGCAGTGGTCCCAACACCAACCCCTGGTGGGGTGGGAGGGAAAAAACACAGCACACTTCACTCCAGTCTGAAAAACAACCGTTCACCACTACTCTCTGCTTTCTGTTCCTTAGCCAATTTCTTATTCACAAAGCTACTGACCCTTTAATCCCATGGGCTTCAATTTTGCTAATATGTCGATTATGTGGTACTTTATCAAGCGCCTTTTGAAATTCCAGATACACACATCAACTGCACTACCCTCATCAACCCTCTCCATTACTTCATAAAGAATTCAATCAAATTAGTCAAATGTGATGTGCCTTTAACAAATCCGTGCTGGCTTTCATTTATTAACCTATATTTTTCTAAGTGACAATTAATGTTGTCCTGGATTATTTTCTTTAAATGTTCCCCACCACTGATGTTCAGCTCACTGGCCTGTAGTTGCTGGGTTTATCCCTCCTTTTTGAACAGGGATGTACCATGTACAATCCTCCAGTCTTGGCACCACTTCCACATCTAAGGAAGATTGGGCCCAGAGCCTCCGCAATGTCCACCCGTACCTCTCATAGGGCCCAAGTTCTGGATGCCCGTTTTTCGTGCCAGAAAGTGCGCCTAAAAAAAACGTACCTATTCTCCGGCTCCCTGTAGGTCCTCTGGAGCTGGGTTCAGCGCAGCACGAGCTGTTGGGGGCGGAGCCAGGTCCCTGCGCTGAAAGCAGTGCCGGGACCTCTGCACATGCGCGCTACAGTGGGCACGCATGTGCAATAGCTCCAGGCGCCCAAAGCTGTGGGAGGGGCCCGAAGCATGCAGCCCCTAGCCCTGGCCGAATGGCCTCACTGGGGCTGCGTGAATAAGGCTCCTCCCACCCGACCCAACCCGACCCCTGCTCCCCCCCCCCCCGGCGACCTGACCCGACCTCCGCGCCCTCGGACCTCCGCGACTCTCTCCCCCCCCGGACCTCCGCGACTCTCTCTCTGCCCCCCCACCCCCCTTCTCCCCCCACCCTCTTCTCCCCCTCCCCCTCCCACCCCCACTTCTCCCCCACCCCCTTCTTCCCCTCCCCCTCTCCCCCCACCCCCTTCTCTCCACCCTCTTCTCCTCCTCCCCCTCCCACCCCCCTTCTCCCCCTCCCCCTCCCCCTCCTACCCCCTTCTCCCACCACCCCCTTCTCCCCCTCCCCCTCCCCCTCCCACCCCCCTTCTCCCCCTCCCCCTCCCCTCCCCTTGCTGTCAGAAACACAGACACTGACAGACAGAGAGTGAGAGACACACACAGACAGACAGATAGAGACACTGACAGAAACACACTGGGGGGACCGTCCCAGCACGCTGTTGGAGGACTCCCGGTGCTGCAGTCGGTAAGTAGAAAATGTTTTATTTATTGATTTTTTAAAAATTTTTTATTTTTTATTAATTTTTTTTGATTGATTTATTGGTTGATTTATTGATGTATTTATCATTTATTATTGATGATGGCTCTTTATTTGTAAAACTGAAGTGTTTAATGTTTGTAAACTTTCCTTTAAACCCCCCCCCCCCCCACCATTCCCTACGCCTAATTTGTAACCTATGCTTGATTTTCTAAAGTGTAGACAAGGTTTTTTCGAACGTACAAAAATCTTCACTTACTCCATTCTAAGTTAGTTTGGAGTAAGTTTTCACTGCCTAAACTTTGAAAACTGGCGTAAGTGGCCGGACACGCCTCCTTTTGAAAAAAAAATTCTGTTCCAAAGTGAAACTGTTCTAACTGACTAGAACTGGAGCAAACTAAATGCCGAGAATTCAAATTTCTAAGATACTCCATTCTAAACCAGTTGCTCCAAAAAAACAGGAGCAACTCAGGCCGAAACTTAGGCCCTTAGCAACCAAAGTATATGAAAAAGGCTAGCAGATAAATTACAAAAGGAAATTGTGCGGCATTTTATGAATTTAGAAGATTAGGACATTACTGAGTGATTTGACAAGAGGTGTTTAAAATTCTGAAAGGATTGGATGGGTAGATAGAAACAGACGGTTTCCAGTAGTTGTGTGGTCTGGAATAAAGGCATATAGATACAAGATTAAATATAAGAGATTTCAGCCAGAGAGGAGAAACATTTTTGCACAGAGATTTGTGAGGCTGTGGCATTAGTAATTGAAGCCGAGACCATGTCAATATTTAAGAATAGGTTCAACAGATTGTTGAAGGAAATGGCATATGTGAACAAAGCAAGCACAAGGGATTATGTGGAAGATAAACACCAACAGGTCAATGCCCTGATTCCATGTTATAATTTCTGTTGAACTAATTTCCTGTTTGTGCATACATGCATAGAATTACATAGAATATACAGCATAGAAGCAGGCCATTCAGCCCAACCAGTCCATGCCGCATTTATGCTCCACTCGAGCCTCCTCCCATCTTTCATCATCTAACTCTCTCAGCTTAACCACTTTTCCCTTCTCCTTCATCTAGCCTCCCCTTAAATGCATCTATATAATATGCCTCAACTGTTCCCTGTGGTAGCGAGTTCCACATTCTCACCACTCTCTGGGTAAAGAAGTTTCTTCTGAATTCCCTATTTGATTTCTTGGTGGCTATCTTGTATTGATGGCTTCACAAGTGAAAACATTCTGTCTCTGTCTACTCTATCAAAATCTTTCATAATTTTAAAGGCCTCTATAAGGTCACCCCTCCACCTTCTCTTTTCAAGAGAAAAGAGACATAGCCTGTTCACCTTTCCTCATAGGTATAATCTCTCAGTTCTGATAACATCCTTGTAAATTTTTTTTGCACTCTTTCTAGTACGTCTGTAACCTTTTTATAATGTGGCGACCAAAGCCAACCAGAACTGTACACAGTACTCCAAGTGTGGTCTAACCAAAATTTCATATATGTTTAGCATAACTTTTTTACTTTTCAATTCAATCCCTATGAAAATAAACCCTATTGCTTGGCTTGCTTCTTTTATGGCCTTATGACCTGTGTTGCAACTTTTAGTGATTTGTGCATTTGTACTCCGAGATCCCTTTGTTCTTCTATCCCACCTAGACTCGCACCCTCCAAGTAAGAAGTGACCTCCCTATTCTTCCTAACAAAATGTAATACCTCATATTTATCTGTGTTGAACGTCATTTGACAATTATATGCCCATTCTGCAAGTTTATTAGTGTCTTCCTATAATTTGTTGCAGTCCTCCTCAGTATTGACTATCCACCTCGCCCCCCGCCCCCAATTTGGTGTCATCCGCAAATTTAGAAATTGTGTTTTTGATTCCAAAGTCTAAATCATTAATATAAGTTGTGAATAACAGTGGTCTTTGCACTGATGCTTGTGGGACCCACTTCCCGCCTTCTTCTACCCTTTACCCCTACTCTCTGCTTTTTGTCTTTCAGCCAGCCAGCTATCCATTCTGCTACTTGACTCCTGGCTCCGCATGCTCGGAACTTATTCACTATTGTCAAAGTGTTTTGGATATCTAGATATATTACATCTATTGCATTAGCTTTATCTACATTCTCTGTTACCTCTTAAAAGAATTCAGTGAGGTTGGTCAAGCAAGAATTTTCCTTTTGAAATCCGTGTTGACTATTCATTATTATATTTTTGGTATATTTTCTCCTTTAGTAGGGATTCCATTATTTTTCCTACCAACGATGTAAAGCTGACTGGTCTATCGTTCCCTGGATATGTTATGTCTCCCTTCTTAAATATAGATATAAAGTCAGCTATCCACCAGTGCTCTGGCACTACTTTTTCGAATTAATTATTAAGTATATGTAATAGTGCCTCTGCTGTCTCTTCCCTAATTTCTTTTAGAATGCGTGGATGCAATCCATCTGGACCAGGGTTTTATCCTTTTTGAGTTTGATTAGTTTATTTAATATTTCTTCTCTTTATTTTAAATTTGGTTATATCATTTCTAATCTTTTCTTCTGATGTCATGTCCACTTGATCCGTTCCCTGGTAAAAACTGAAGCAAAATAATTATTTAATATTCCTGTTATTTTGCAATCGCTGCCTGTGATTTTATCCATTAGCGGTCCTATTCCCATCCTGACTTTCCTTTTTTATTTATGTGCCTGTAGAATATTTTACTATTTTGTTTTATGTTTCTTAATAATTTAATTTCATACTTCCTCTTTGCCTTCTTAATTGTTTTTTTTGACTTCTCTCCCAATCTCTTCATATTCTCCCTTGTGACGTTTTACTATGTAAAAGGCACGATAGAAATGAAAGTTGTTGTTGCCCAAGGACAGATACCGCGGTGGACCAATGAGCGCTGTAGACAGCGTCCTGTTTCTATGACATATCATAGAATCATAGAATGGTTACAACACGGAAGAAGACCATTCGGCCCGTCAAGCCCCTGCCAGCTCTCTGCAAGAGCTCCTCAGCTAGTCCCACTGCCCCACCCTTTCGCCGTAGCCCTGCAATTTTTTTTCTATCAGGTACTTATCCAATTCCCTTTTGAAAGCCGTGATTGAATCTGCCTTCACCACCCTTTCAGGCAGTGCATTCCAGATCCAAACCACTGGCTGTGTGTAAAAAAGTATTTTCTTATGTCGCCTTTGGTTCTTTTGCCAATCACCTTAAATTTGCCCTCGAGTTCTCGATCCTTCTGCCAATGGGAACAGTTTCTCTCTATCTACTCTGTCTAGACCCCTCATAATTTTGAAACCTCTTTCAAATCTCCTCTCAATCATCACTGCTGTAAGGAGAGCAACCCCAGCTTCTCCAGTCTATCCACGTAACTGAAGTCCCTCATCCCTAGAATCATTCTCGTAAGTCTTTTCTGCACCCTCCCTAAGGTCTTCACATTTCTTCCTAAAGTGTTGTGCCCAGAATTGGATACAATACTCCAGTTGAGGCCGAACCAGTGTTTTATACAGGTTCATCATAATTTCCTTGCTTTTGTATATGCCTCTATTCATGAAGTCTAGGATCCTATAAGCATTTTTAACTGCTTTCTCAACCTGCCCTGACACCTTCAACGATTTTTGCACGTATACTCCTAGGTCTCTCTGTTCGTGCACCCCCTTTAGGATTGTACCCTTTAGGTTTTATTTCTTCTCCTGATTCTTTCTACCAAAATGTATCATTTCATACTTTTCCGCGTTAAATTTCATCTGCCACGTGTGGTGTATGCAGCACACAAATCACTGACTCCACACAGTCTGGTGTTAATCTAACTGCTGTGACCTTCGTCCTTTATTGAACAGCCTCAGAGTGACTCTCAGGTGTGGTGGTCAGCCTTTTATACTGCCTCTTGCAGGTACTTTCAGGTTTCCCACCACAGCGCCCTCTGTGGTGTACCATTGTGCTTATTATACATTTAAGGTACCAGGACGATACACACATCAATACATAACATCTCAACCCCGCCCCAGTCCCGAAGCCGTTACTGGGGATCACGACCTTGTTTGTCCAACGGAAGGCAGGTAGACATAGAGTGTGCGTTAGTATGGTACATGTTATCTGGTACAGATGTGCGTCAACGGGTTGCGGGTACACTGAGCAGTTACATTAAATAGTTATTGACTGGTAACGGACCCCTGATTTCCTTATTAGCTCTTATCATTAATTGTACTTCATATCCATTACTTTACACAAACACAGTGACCATTCAGCATTAAAATATTAATTCTTATTCTAAATCCGCCATCTCACATTAACATAGCTCATTTTAGACTCGCTCTTGCCTTACAGAAGTCCTTTGTGGGGACCACCACGTGGTAAGGCCCTTTTAAGACTCCCGGGTGCATTTCTTTTTTAAGGCACCATCTTTGATGCAGCAGGATTCCATGAGGCTTCTCCTTGGGTGCCGCCATCTTTGATGCTCTGCTGCTCTGGACACGAGGCTGCCAACATCTTGCTCTCCGCCACTCCAGATGCCCTCCGCCGCCGCAGCCTCCGCTCCCCTCCGCTGCCTCCTGACTTGCCGCCTCTCCTGCGGCCGTCGTCGTCGCTTCTCCGGTGGCCACCGTAGCCGCCTCCCCTGCGGCCGTTGTGGCTTCTCCAGCCGCCGCACTTGCCGCCTCCCCTGCGGCCTCCATGGCCGCCGACCTCCAGCTGCTGCTGCCGCCCGACTCTCCCTCTGCGTGGACCCCTCCGATCCGCCAGCCATCCTGGATCCCTCGCACCCCGCCCGCAGCGCCCCGCCGGCTCACCGCCCCCCCCCTTTAGGCCCCTCTGTGCAGGGCTGCTTGCCTGTGGGGGCTGAGGCTGCAGGATCTCTGTGGCTTGAGGTCCGGGGCTGGGGCTTGCTCTGCTTGCCTGTGGGTGGATTGAGGCTGCAGCTCCAGCTCGGTCGGCGCTGCTCTCTGGGAACCCGGGGCACGGCAGCACCCCGGGGATCAGCAGCCTGTGGAGTGGTGAAGTCTTCCCAGCTCCCACAGACCGTCCTCATCCACCTCCGGCCGAGGAGTGTCGGCCCATCGCCTACAACGACCCACAAAAGGTAAACCGTGCATCTCGTCCTCGTGGGATACCTGCACCTCCGCTCTGCCAAGAACAGGTATAGTTCCCTGGTGTAGGTACGCAGCTTCGCCGTTACTGGGACCAGCTTGGGTCGTGTAGCTGCGTTAATCCACAGTTTATCAAAAGTTCTCCAACTCATCAACGACGGCCCTGAGCCCGTGTCCACTTCCATACTCACAGGGACTCCGTTGATTTTTACTTCCATTATCACTGAAGGCGAATCGTCGGTGCACGTATACAGTCCCAACACCTCATCTTCTTCTGCCTGCTCCTCACTGCACCGGTGAGCCCCATGGCTTCCTCCGCAGCGCCAGCATGGTGCTGCTTGATTGGCCCCCCTCAGCGGACTCTGAGTTCCAGGATCCCGAGGTCCGTGCTCTCTGCCGCGGGAAGAGCCACGTTCTGCAGTTTTGTCCGTGGTGGGCGCTGTGTGGATTTTTTGCTTGGTGCTGCAAGTCGAGGTCATATATGCCCGGCTGAAGGTGATGGCCTTTGTAAGAGTGACTGTGGGTTCCGTGGCTAGCAGCTTGTCAAGGAGGCCCTCGTGGCCAATCCCCATAACGCAAACGTCCCGCAACGCCTCGTCAAGGTGTGCGCCAAAATCACACGGCGCCGCGAGTCTCCTGAGGTCTGCAGCGTATTTGGTGACATCCTGGCCCTCAGGTCTGCAGTGACGGTAAAATTTGTATCTGGCCGTGAGGATGCTCTCCTTCAGTTTCAACTGGTCACGAATGAGTGTGATCAGCTCCTCATATGACTTGTCCCTGGCACTCCCGGGTGCCAGCAAATCCCTGACGAGACAGTAAACCTCATCTCCACAACTGGAAAGCAATATCGCCTTACGCTTATCTCTCATTGCCTCCGTGTCCTCCGTCAGGTCGTTTGCTGTGAAGTAGTACTCTAGCCTTTCCGTAAAGGCCTCCCAATCATTGCCCATGGTAAAATCCTTTAGTGAGCCCAGAGTAGCCATGGTTGCATGGAGTTCGTCCGCTTCCTTGTTGCCAATGTGGTGTATACAGCACACAAATCACTGACTCCATACGGTCTGGCGTTAATCTAACTGCTGTGACCTTCGTCCTTTATTGAACAGCCTCAGAGTGACTCTCAGGTGTGGTGGTCAGCCTTTTATACTGCCTCTTGCAGGTACTTTCAGGTTTCCCACCACAGCGCCCTCTGTGGTGTACCATTGTGCTTATTATACATTTAAGGTCCCAGGACGATACACACATCAATATATAACATCTCAACCCCGCCCCAGTCCTGAAGCCGTTGCCAGGAATCTCGAACTTGTTTGTCCAACGGAAGGCAGGTAGGCATAGAGTGTGTGTTAGTATGGTACTTGTTATCTGGTACAGATGTGCGTCAACGGGTTGCGGGTACACTGAGCAGTTACATTAAATAGTTATTGACTGGTAACGGATCCCTGATTTCCTTATTAGCTCTTATCATTAATTGTATTTCATATCCATTATTTTAGTCAAACACAGTGACCATTCAGCATTAAAATATTAATTCTTATTCGAAATCCGCCATCTCACATTAACATAGCTCATTTTAGACTCGCTCTTGCCTTACAGAAGTCCTTTGTGGGGACCACCACGTGGTAAGGCCCTTTTAAGACTCCCGGGTGCATTTCCTTTTTAAGGCACCATCTTTGATGCAGCAGGATTCCATGAGGCTTCTCCTTGGGTGCCGCCATCTTTGATGCTCTGCTGCTCTGGACACGAGGCCGCCGCCATCTTGCTCTCGGCCGCTTCTGATGCCCTCCGCCGCCGCAGCCTCCGCTCCCCTCCGCTGCCATCTGACTTGCCGCCTCTCCTGCGGCCGTCGTCGTCGCTTCTCCGGCGGCCACCGTAGCCGCCTCCCCTGCGGCCGTCGTGGCCTCTCCAGCCGCCGCACTTGCTGCCTCCCCTGCAGCCTCCGTGGCTGCCGACCTCCAGCTGCTGCCGCCGCCCGACTCTCCCTCTGTGTGGGCCCCTCCGATCCGCAGGCCATCCTGGATCCCTCGCACCCCGCCCGCAGCGCCCCGCCGGCTCAGCCCCCCCCACCCCCCCCCTCTAGGCCCCTCTGTGCAGGGCTGCTTGCCTGTGGGGGCTGAGGCTGCAGGATCTCTGTGGCTTGAGGTCCGGGGCTGGGGCTTGCTCTGCTTGCCTGTGGGTGGATTGAGGCTGCAGCTCCAGCTCGGTCGGCGCTGCTCTCTGGGAACCCGGGGCACGGCAGCACCCCGGGGAGCAGCAGCCTGTGGAGTGGTGAAGTCTTCCCAGCTCCCGTGGACCGTCCCCATCCACCTCCGGCCAAGGAGTGTCGGCCCATCGCCTGCAACGACCCACAAAGGTAAACCGTGCATCTCGTCCCCGTGGGATACCTGCACCTCCGCTCTGCCAAGAACAGGTATTAGTTCCCTGGTGTAGGTACGCAGCTTCGCCGTGACCGGGACCAGCTTGGGTTGTGCAGCTGGGTTAATCCACAGTTTATCAAAAGTTCTCCGACTCATCAACGACGGACCCGAGCCCGTGTCCACTTCCATACTCACCGGGACTCCGTTGATTTTTACTTCCATTATCACTGGGGGCGAATCGTCGGTGCACGTATACAGTCCCAACACCTCATCTTCTTCTGCCTGCTCCTCGCTGAACAGTAGATCATCCCTCATCTCCTCAGCCACATGGTGAGTCCGATTTCTTTTACACATACGCTGAAGGTGGCCTTTCGTGTGGCAGGTATTGCACATGTACTCCGCAAACCTGCACCGGTGAGCCCCACGGCTTCCTCCATAGCGCCAGCATGGTGCTGCTTGATTGGCCCCCCTCAGCGGACTCTGAGTTCCAGGACCCCGAAGTCCGCGCTATCTGCCCCGGGCAGAGCCACGTTCTGCAGTTTTATCCGTGGTGGGCGCTATCCTGTGGACAGTGCCTGCCGGGTTCGAGACTGTGTGGATTATTTGCTTGGTGCTGCAAGTCGAGGTCATAAATGCCCGGCTGAAGGTGATGGCCTTTGTCAGAGTGACTGTGGGTTCCGTGGCTAGCAGCTTGTCAAGGTGGCCCTCGTGGCCAATCCCCATAACACAAACGTCCCGCAACGCCTCGTCAAGGTGTGCGCCAAAATCACACGGCGCCGCGAGTCTCCTGAGGTCTGCAGCGTATTTGGTGACATCCTGGCCCTCAGGTCTGCAGTGACGGTAAAATTTGTATCTGGCCGTGAGGATGCTCTCCTTCGGTTTCAACTGGTCACGAATGAGTTCAGTCAGCTCCTCGTATGACTTGTCGCTGGCGCTCCCAGGTGCCAGCAAATCCCTGACGAGACAGTAAACCTCATCTCCACAACTGGAAAGCAATATCATCTTACGCTTATCTCTCATTGCCTCCGTGTCCTCCGTCAGGTCGTTTGCTGTGAAGTAGTACTCGAGCTTTTCCGTAAAGGCCTCCCAATCATTGCCCATAGTAAAATCCTTTAGTGAGCCCAGAGTAGCCATGGTTGCATGGAGTTCGTCCACTTCCTTGTCGCCAATGTGGTGTATGCAGCACACAAATCACTGACTCCACACGGTCTGGTGTTAATCTAACTGCTGTGACATTCGTCCTTTATTGAACAGCCTCAGAGTGACTCTCAGGTGTGGTGGTCAGCCTTTTATACTGCCTCTTGCAGGTACTTTCAGGTTTCCCACCACAGCGCCCTCTGTGGTGTACCATTGTGCTTATTATACATTTAAGGTACCAGGACGATACACACATCAATACATAACACCACGTGTCCGCTCATTCCATAAACCTGTCTATGTCCTCTTGAAGTCTATCACTATCCTCCTCACTGTTCACTGTACTTCCAAATTTTGTGTCATCTGCATGGTATTCATTGTATTGCAACTTGAAGTGATAGGTTGAGGGAACCCTCCCAGGGTTTGAACTGAGGACATCATGTTCAATGATCTGAGCTACCTGGTGCTCCCTAAATATAGACACTAAATACATGGATTGTCTTGCTGCCAAATATTCACCTTCAAGGTTGGGACTTAGTTGGAAACACAGAAAAGTGAAAGACTCATTTTCTTAGTGCTTTAGAACAGGTCTTAAGTGCAGAAGCACTTCTGTAAAACATATTTATGGTACTCAAAGGGGAAGGAGAAATAGACGTGAAGTTATCATGTCTATGAGATTCCTTTTACCCAGTAATATGGTATCACGGTCAGAATATAACACAAATCTGTTGTATCAACTACCTTTCAGCTGAAGGGGAGATAAAAGTTTTCACATCAACAATTACATCAATGTTCACTGGGTGATTGCGACCTTCTGTCTCTAAAAGAAGGTGCTTTTGATTTTTTTCCCCCCTAAAACTTATCTTTGGTTGGCAGCTGCAGGTACTGCATTGGGTGTTGGTTGTATTGGGCACCAGGTGAAGGGTGATGATAACGGGTAGGATTTTTAAAACGTTTCTTGTAAAGCATTTTCAGATGCAGTAATACAGTTTTTGTAAAGAGCTGTGATCTGTTAGAGATTAAATAAAGCCAGTAATGAGGTTTATAAACCAAAAAATAGCAACTCATGATTTCTTACCAAATCTCATGATTTTTAAGAGATTGTCTCTGATTTATGAGAAGGTGTGGTTGGCATTACTGCACCATATTATTGCCCCCTGTTCCTTTGTTTTATTGTGCATTGCAGTAAAGACCATCTTTTTACACTCGAGTTATTCCCTGGCCATTTATATCCTCCCTCAATTTAGTCTGTCCCATGCTGTCTTTTCCTGTTTTATTTATATTTAAGCATGTTTCATTTATTGTAGATCCCTCCCCCCATCTTACTAGTTCAAAGTCTTTGCGACCTCCCTATTTACCCTTTCTGCTAGGACACTGGTCCCATTCCGGTTCAGTTGGAGCCTGTCCCATCAGTTCAGCTCCTTCCTAACCCAGTACTCGTGCCAGTGCCCCATGAAAAGGAGCCCTTTGCATACTAGCCCTTTAGCCACGTGTTATCTTGCCTGATTTGTCTGTCTATAAACCAATCCAGAGTTTATTACCCTCGAGGTCCTGCTTTTTAATTAGTTCCTAACTCCCAATGCTCCCTTAGCAGGACCTCCTCCCTGTTCCTATTTATGTCAGTTATTCGAACATGGACCACGACAACTGGATTTATCCCCTCCCTTTCCAAATTCCTCTCCAGCTGCCTTAAGATATCTCTTACCCTAGCACCGGGCAGCATTTAATGTGCCACTGGATTTTAAAAGGGCCACATTACAGCAAAATTCTAAAGGGGCAAAGTGTGTTAGAAAGACAAGCCTGAAGGCTCTGTGCCTCAATGCGAGGAGTATTTGGAATAAGGTGGACGAATTAACTGCGCAGATGGCGGTTAACAAGTATGATGTCATTGGCATCACGGAGACATGGCTCCAGGGTGACCAAGGCTGGGAACTTAACATCCAGGGGTATTCAACATTTAGGAAGGACAGACAGAAAGGAAAAGGAGGCGGGGTGGCATTGCTGGTTAAAGAGGAAATTAATGCAATAGTAAGAAAGGACATTAGCTTGGATGATGTGGAATCGGTATGGGTGGAGCTACGGAATACCAAAGGGCAGAAAACGCTAGTGGGAGTTGTGTACAGACCACCAAACAGTAGTAGTGAGGTTGGGGACAGCATCAAACAAGAAATTAGGGATGCATACAATAAAGATACAGCAGTTATCATGGGTGACTTTAATCTACATGTTGATTAAAGTGTGGGAAATTGCACTCCGCTTCCATTGAGGGGTGGTAAGGCCAATTCTGCAGGACTTCCACGCTGGGGGCTAAAATTCCCTGCCCCAGAAGGTTACCACCCCCAAGATGGGAGCCTGTGCGGGGAGGCAGAGGGAAGGTGAGGGGAGACAGGGGCGGGGGATGGAGGGGAGAGTGGTGGAGGTGGGGGGCGGAGAAACCCAGGGCGGGGGACAGGAGGGGCCACATTGCAGCGAAGGTTTGGGGGGGCGAAGTGTGTTGGAGGGGCGGGCCTGGGGGCTCTGTGCCTTGGTGCGGGAAGTGTTCAGAGTGGAGTGGATGGGTTGACTGCGGAGCTGGCGGTTGGTGGATATGGTGTGGTTGGCGTCGCGGGGGCGTGGCTCCGGGGTGGCCGGGGTTGGGGGCTCGACATCCAGGGGTGTTCGGCATTTGGGAAGGATTCTGACGGGACGGGGCGGGTTGGGTGCGGGGGGAGTGTTCCCGGTGTTGGGTGGGTCCGGAGCCGGGGGGGTGGCACGCTCTTGGGATGGGGGGGTGGGCTGTTTGGGGCTGGGATTGGGAGAGACTTCTTCACTCGAAGTTGTTGGCCTGTGGGGTTCCCTGCCACGGAGAGTTGTTGATGCCAGTTCATTGGATGTGTTCAGGAGGGAGTTGGATGTGGTCCTTGCGGTCGGGGGGGTGTGGAGGTGGCGTGGGGGGTAGGTGCTGGGGTGGGTGATCAGCCATGATCTTGTTGAATGGCGGTGCAGGCTTGAAGGGCCGAATGGCCTACTCCTGCACCTATTTTCTATGTTTCTATGATTGGGCTAACCAAACTGGTTGCAATGCGGTGGAGGAGGATTTCCTGGAGTGTATTAGGAATGGTTTTCTAGACCAATATGTCGAGGAACCAACTAGGGAGCTGGCCATCCTCGACTGGGTGATGTGTAATGAGAAAGGATCAATTAGCAATCTTGTTGTGTGAGGTCCCTTGGGGAAGAGTGACCATAACATGGTAGAATTCTTTATTAAGATGGAGAGTGACACAGTTAATTCAGAAACTAGGGTCCTGAACTTAAGGAAAGGTAACTTCGATGGTGTGAGGCGTGAATTGGCTAGAATAGACTGGCAAATGATACTTAAAGGGTTGATGGTGGATAGGCAATGGCAAACATTTAAAGATCACATGGATGAACTTCAACAATTGTACATCCCTGTCTGGAGTAAAAATAAAACGGGGAAGGTGGCTCAACCGTGGCTAACAAGGGAAATTAAGGACAGTGTTAAATCCAAGGAAGAGGCATATAAATTGGCCAGAAAAAGCAGCAAACCCGAGGACTGGGAGAAATTTAGAAGTTAGCAGAGGAGGACAAAGGGTTTAATTAAGAGGGGGAAAATAAAGTACGAGAAGAAGCTTGCCGGGAACATAAAAACTGACTGCAAAAGCTTCTATAGATATGTGAAGAGAAAAAGATTAGTGAAGACAAAAATAAGTCTCTTGCAGTCGGATTCAGGTGAATTTATAATGGGGAACAAAGAAATGGCAGACCAATTGAACAAATACTTTGGTTCTGTCTTCATGAAGGAAGACACAAATAACCTTCCAGAAGTACTGGGGACCGAGGGTCTAGTGAGAAGGAGAAACTGAAGGATATCCTTATTAGGCGGGAAATTGTGTTAGGGAAATTGATGGGATTGAAGGCCGATAAATCCCCGGGGCCTGATAGTCTGCATCCCAGAGTACTTAAGTAAGAGGCCCTAGAAATAGTGGATGCATTGGTGATCATTTTCCAACAGTCTATCGACTCTGGATCAGTTCCTATGGACTGGAGAGTAGCTAACGTAACACCATGTTTTAAAAAGGGAGGGAGAGAGAAAGCAGGTAATTATAGACCGGTTAGCCTGGGGAAAATGTTGGAATCAATTATTAAGGATGAAATAGCAGCGCATTTGGAAAGCAGTGACAGGATCGGTCCAAGTCAGCATGGATTTATGAAGGGGAAATCATGCTTGACAAATCTTCTGGAATTTTTTGAGGATGTAACTAGTAGAGTGGACAAGGGAGAACAAGACGATGTGGGGTATTTGGACTTTCAAAAGGCTTTTGACAAGGTCCCACACAAGAGATTGGTGTGCAAAATCAAAGCACATGGTATTGGAGGTAATATACTGATGTGGATAGAGAACTGGTTGGCAGACAGGAAGCAGAGAGTCAGGATAAACGGGTCCTTTTCAGAATGGCAGACAGTGACTAGTGGAGTGCCGCAGGGCTCAGTGCTGGGACCCCAGCTCTTTACATTATACATCAATGATTTAGATGAAGGAATTGAATGTAATATCTCCAAGTTTGCAGATGACACTAAGCTGGGTGGAATTGTGAGCTGTGAAGAGGACGCTAAGAGGCTGCAGGGTGACTTGGACAGGTTAGTTGAGTGGGCAAATGCATGGCAGATGCAGTATAATGTGGATAAATGTGAGGTTATCCACTTTGGGGGCAAAAACGCGAGACAGAATATTATCTGAATGGCGGCAGATTAGGAAAAGGGGAGATGCAACGAGACCTGGGTGTCATGGTTAATCAGTCATTGAAAATTGGCGTACAGGTACAGCAGGCGGTGAAGAAGGCAAATGGTATGTTGACCTTCATAGCAAGGGGATTTGAGTATCGGAGCGGGGAGGTCTTACTGCAGTTGTACAGGGCCTTGGTGAGGCCTCACCTGGAATATTGTGTTCAGTTTTGGTCTCCTAATCTGAGGAAGGACATTCATGCTATTGTGGGAGTGCAGCGACACCAGACTGATTCCCGGGATGGCTGAACTGACATATGAGGAAAGACTGAATCAACTGGGCCTTTATACATTGGAGTTTAGAAGGATGAGAGGGGATCTCATGGAAACATATAAGATTCTGACGGGATGGGACAGGTTCGATGCGGGTAGAATGTTTCCGATGTTGGTGAAGTCCAGACCCAGGGGACACAGTCTTAGGATAAGGGGTAGGCCATTTTGGACTGAGCTTAGGAGAATCTTCTTCACTCAGAGGGTTGTTAACCTGTGGAATTCCCTGCCGCAGAGAGTTATTGATGCCAGTTCATTGGATATATTCAAGAGGGAGTTAGATATGGCCTTACTGCTAAGGGGATCAAGGGGTATGGAGAGAAAGCAAGAAAGGGGTACTGAGGGAATGATCAGCCATGATCTTATTGAATGGTGGTGCAGGCTCGAAGGGCTGAATGGCCTACTCCTGCACCTATTTTCTATGTTTCTAAGTTTCTAAAATGAAGCCTAAAGGTGGCCTGATAAATGTCAAAGGTCTGTTTTTTAAAATAAAAGTCTTCTCTGTGTGTTATGACATGTTAGACATGAATTCATAGAATGATAGAAATTTACAGCACAGAAGGAGGCCATTCGACCCACAATGTCCGTGCTGGCTGAAAAAAAGCTATTCAGCCTAATCCCACTTTCCAGCTCTTCATCTGTGGCCTTGTCGGTTACAGCACTTCAAGTGCACATCCAAGTACTTTTTAAGTGTGATGAGCGTTTCTGCCTCTACCACCCTATCAGGCAGTGCGTTCCAGACCCTCACCACCCTCTGGGTGAAAAAAGTTCTCAACTCCCCTCTAATCCTTCTACCAATTACTTTAAATCTATGCCCCCTGGTTATTGACCTCTTTGTTAGGGGAAATAGGCCCTTCCTATCCATTCTATCTAGGTCCCTCATACCCTGATAAAGTGCAACATCCCCACTGACACCTGGGAGTCCCTGGCCCAAGACCGCCCTAAGTGGAGGAAGTGCATCCGGGAGGGCGCTGAGCACCTCGCGTCTCAACGCCGAGAGCATGCAGAAATCAAGTGCATGCAGCGGAAAGAGCGTGTAGCAAACCCCTTCCCTCATCGACTATCTGTCCCACCTGTGACAGAGTCTGTGGCTCTCGTATTGGACTGTTCAGCCACCAAATAACTCTCTTCAGGAGTGGAAGCAAGTCTTCCTCGATTCCGAGGGACTGCCTATGAAGATGATGATGATGATGATGAATTTTATACACTTCAATCAAGTCTCCCCTCAGCTGCCTCTGTTCCAAAGAAAACAATCCCAGCCTATCCAATCATTCCTCATAGCTAAAATTCTCTAGTCCTGGCAACATTCTTGTAAATCTCCTCTGTACCCTCTCTGGTGCCATCACATTTTTCCTGTAATGTGATGACCAGAAGTGTACACAATACTCTTCCTTTGGCCTGACTAGTGTTTTATACAGTTCTAATTGTTAAAGTTTCAATGAATTTTCACCAACAACAGGTATCAGCATTCAAGCCTCTTGTGCTGCCAGTAACGTGCCCCGTGCCCCGTGCCCCGTGCCCTGCCTCAGTGGAATAAAACAGTCACCATGCAGGAGAGGGACCCAGCAGCTGCTGCAGTGGATTTGGCTGACGTCACGGCGGCTTCCCAGCAGTCCCGGCGCAGCGCTTGTAGTGCCGAGCGGACTGGACAATGTCACTGCAGCGGTGCCAGGCTGAATGGAAAGAGTTGGATAAAGAATTCAAACAGTTGCAGGTAAATGGCAGCGTCTGTCCCGACGGTGGAGGGGAGGGGAGGGGGGGGGAGATGCGATTTTTTTTCGGGCGGGGGTGCTTGTTTCGTCGGTGCTTTTGAATTTGGGTTTAGTTTTATGAGGCAGCTCCTAAGTATTCGTGTCACATTGGGGTTGGGGGCCCCTTTGTCTCTGTTTCTGCCTCTGTGTTGGAATAAGGCCCCAGACTTCAGGTAGCAGATTTCAGCAAGGTCTAGACTGGAAGGCTCTTGTTGATAAGATAACCGTTTGGATTTTTAAAAATGTCGCTTTTGTACAATACTGATACAAATCTGTGCGTGTTCTATTTAGCCCATGTACTGTGCTGGAGAAGAGTGCTTAATGTGGTCGTTGATTTTTGCCGAGATGATTGAACCGCATTTAATGCAGTGCCACTATATATACACGCCAATGTAGATTAAAATTTAAGGGCATCAATGAAGTGTAGAAAGATAGGCAGTTGAATCTGTGGCCATTTCATTGTCTCTCCGGATACGGCGCTGTCAGCAACACTAAATTAATATTTTTTAAAGTCTAGGTTGTGATTACAGCCTTTATAATTGGTTGACAATCGTTGTTGAGGAAATATTGAATCCTGGCGTTTGGGTGCAATGTCGTACAGTGAGCATGGTTTTAAATCTGAATATTATTGGTGGCCATTAAGAGGCTAAATGTAAACTATAAAACAGGTTATTTAATAGAGGAAGTTTGCTGAAATTGTGTATACGTTTTTGGTGGTAGAGTCTTTTCAGGTTTGATGCAGAATTTGCCTGCTTGTTAATTCGGGTCTAAAATGGACTTGGGGTTTTGAAAACGAGCACCAAAATATCCTGACAAACGTGCAGCACATCAAAACGCAGTTAAATCATGTTCCATGAGAGTAATATTGAGGTTTCCGTGGCAGTACAATTGTAATGTTCTACCATGAGATCATATAACCTTGCAAGATGCTGTTTTGCAAGTAAAATTCATGAAAGCACAAAGATCAATCTTGGTGGATAAATGTAGCAAAGATGTATTTTCAGCCACAGAGACCAGAAAGTCCAGGTTTGATCCCTGGCCTGTGGTAAGTTAACTGTTCTCTGCTAGGGCAGTGATTGGAGCGCTACAATTGATCCTTCGAGAGGAAAAATCAGCCGGCGTTCCCACTCTTAATTATTATCCATTGACTCCAAGGAAAAGTGTACATGTACATTGACTCCAAGGAAAAGAGTCAGTTTTGCTACCCAACACGATCAACTGCCCTGTTGGACTCATTTACTGAAGCAGGACCAGAGTGTTTGTGGAACTATGCTACAGCAACAGTCAGCTCCCTCAGGAGAGGAGAAATTTGGAAAACAAAAAAAAAACTACTGGATATTCAATTGAAAAGATTCCATTTGTTTGCACATCATTGAATTTCACATTATGTACATGAACAGAATATTTGCTGAGAATGTTCTGTAAAAGTTACAGATTAATGAATGAACTAAACTAACTACTGTAAATGTGCTATTATGGACACTTGCTTTCAAATGTGGCATTTGTACAGAGTAAGGTAATATGAAAGTGGTTCCAGATATTTATTTTATTGTACATCCAAAGTACATTTCAGATCAGGCTCGTGTGATACTGGATATATCATATAGAAAGTTGCAAAACTTGTGCTCCTGACTTGATCTGATCCCTATTCAATGGTTCAAGTATTTTTATCAATTGAGAGATACCTTTGAGAGGACATAATCCAAAGTCCATAGGTACTAACATTTTACAATAAGGAATCTTCCTTGTAATCTATGACTGCTGGTGACATTTTAACTATCCCTGAATGAAGTTGTCATCTTTCTGCATTTGATCATCCCAAGCATGCCTCCTCAAAGCCTCAAAGTTGTCTCGTGTGTTTGAAAATGTATTTCATTCCAACAATATTTAAAACCTTTCCTGGACATCATATGGTATTTGAATGTTTTGCAAGGATCATTTAACATCATAAATATTTCTTCATAAGTGTATTAAAGGGCTGATGTAACCTGTAATCGCAGATACTCAGAAGAACACCACTAATTTCCCCTAGATCCTAGTCAATAATGCTGCACATTATTGATTTGATAAGTTCAAATGTCAACAAACTACAGGTATTTTGTGATGCAGCGTGTCATGTTTGTAACCTTCACATAAATGTAACCTTTATGTAACTACACTGTATACACCTGAGAAATGCACACCTTGACCACAGGGGGTGAACTTGTGGGAGACAAAACTCACCTGATCAGCCAGGTATATAAAGGGAGGTCCCATGCAGGGTCATTACTCCTTGGTCCTGTGAATAAAGGTACAGGTCACAGAGTGACCTTGTCTCCAGTATGTGCCTCATGTTGATTTGCTGTAGTGTGTAAAGACACCACATTTGGCGACGAAAAACGGGAATCAACGATGCACGAGAATGGCCACCGGTAGCACGGAGGAACGGTACTGTGTTGGTGAGGACTGGGACGATTTCGTTGAGAGGCTCCAGCAGAGCTTTGTCACGAAGGACTGGCTGGGAGCGGCAGCGGCTGACAAGCGAAGGGCGCATCTACTGACCAGCTGTGGACCTAAGACGTACGCGCTGATGAAAGACCTGCTCGCACCCGATAAGAACATAAGAATTAGAAACAGGAGTAGGCCATCTAGCCCCTCGAGCCTGCTTCGCTATTCAATAAGATCATGGCTGATCTGACCGTGGACTCAGTTCCACTTACCCGCCCTCACCCCGTAACCCTAAATTCCCTTATTGGTTAAAAATCTATCTGTCTGTGACTTGAATACATTCAATGAGCTAGCCTCAACTGCTTCCTTGGGCAGAGAATTCCACAGATTCACAACCCTCTGGGAGAAGAAATTCCTTCTCAGCTCGGTTTTAAATTGGCTCCCCTGTATTTTGAGGCTGTGCCTCCTAGTTCTAGTCTCCCCTACCAGTGGAAACAACCTCTCTGCCTCTAACTTGTCTATCCCTTTCATGATTTTAAATGTTTCTATAAGATCACCCCTCATCCTTCTGAACTCCAACGAGTAAAGACCCAGATTGAGTAGACTATCATCATAAGGTAACCCCCTCATCTCCGGAATCAGCCTAGTGAATCGTCTCTGTACCCCCTCCAAAGCCAGTATATCCTTCCTTAAGTAAGGTGATCAAAACTGCACGCAGTACTCCAGGTGCGGCCTTACCAATACCCTATACAGTTGCAGAAGGACCTCCCTGCTTTTGTATTCCATCCCTCTCGCAATGAAGGCCAACATTCCATTCGCCTTCCTGATTAACTGCTGCACCTGCAAACTAACTTTTTGGGATCCATGAAAAAGAGTTTCATGCACAAGGACCCCCAGGTCCCTCTGCACCTCAGCATGTTGTAATTTCTCCCCATTCAAATAATATTCCCTTTTTACTGTGTTTTTGTCCCAAGGTGGATGACCTCACACTTTCCGACATTGTATTCCGTCTGCCAAACCTTAGCTCATTCGCTTAACCTATCCAAATCTCTTTGCAGCCTCTCTGTGTCCTCTACACAACCTGCATTCCCACTAATCTTAGTGTCATCTGCAATAAGAACATAAGAATTAGGAACAGGAGAAGCTGGCGGACAAGACCTTCGAGGAGCTCAGCAAACTGATCGGTGAGCACCTCAAACCAGCGAGTAGTATACATGCCCTGACACCGATTCTATACACACCGACGTTGGGAAGGGCAGAGCATACCGGACTTCGTTGCGGACCTTCGCCGCTTGGCCAGCCTCTACGTTCACAGACGCCTGCAGGGGGGGGATGTTACGGGATTTCTTCATTGAGGGCATTGGTCATGCTGGGATTTTTTGGAAGCTAATTGAGACCAAGGACTTGACCTTGGAAGCAGCGGCATTGATGGCTCAAACCTTCATGGCGGGGGAAGAGGAAACCAAGATCATATACGCGCGCAACTCTGCTCCCAACGTGGCGATGGAACAGGGAGTTAACATGGTAAACGTGACTCAGAACCCCGCAGGCAGGCAAGGGCAATTCGACACTAACTAGGCAGTAACAGACTGTAGGGTGGGTCCTCAACAGAGAAAATGGCAGGTTGAACAGACATTGACACCCACAAACAGAGTGCTCAAGAATAATCAGAGAGGAATGCCTGGTAACAGCTCTTGTGAACAACAATCTCAGCTCATGCTGGAGGTGCGGGGACAAACATGCTGCGAAGACCTGCCGGTTTCAACAATTCATCTGCAGAAATTGTAACTTGAGTGGACATTGAGCCAGGATGTGCAGGAAGCTCGCAGCGAGGCTGGTTTACGAAGTGGATGAACCATAAGAGGGGTCTGCAAGGCAGGGGTATGCCTGGGACACAGCAATGGACGCTGAAGTTCAGCGGGTCCAGGTGGCAAACATCCACAGCTCACACACAAAAACGCCACCTATGATGATGAGAGTACTGTTAGACGGCATCCCGGTACGCGTGGAGCTGGACACAGGAGCCAGCCAGTCACTTATGAGTGTCCAACAATTCGAGGAAACTGTGGCCACTCCGAGCTAGCAGACCCAAACTAGAATGCATTGACATGCAATTACGGACGTACACCAAGGAGATCATCCCAGTGCTAGGCAGTGCAATGTTGGTGGTTACACATAATGGATCTCAGAACCGGCTGCCACACTGGATTGTCCCGGGAAATGGTCCTGCGCTTTTGGGGAGGAGCTGGCTAGCCGAGATTAACTAGAAATGGGGGGGGATGTGCACGCCATTTCATCTGTGGAGCGAAGTTCATGCTCACAGGTCCTACAAAACTTCGAGTCATTATTTCAACCTGGCGTCGTTCAAAGGCACCGAAGTAAGGATATACATCACCCCGGATGCCACACCAGTGCACCACAAAGCCAGAGCTGTGCCGTATGTGATGCGGGAGAAAATTGAGAGTGAGTTGAACAGGTTGCTAAGAGAGGGCATAATTTCGCCCGTTGAATTCAGCAACTGGGCAAGCCCCATCATCACTGTTCTTAAAAACGGATGGCTCGGTCAGGATCTGCAGCGACTACAAGGCCACCGTCAACCGAGTGTTCCTTCAGGACCAATACCCGCTTCCGAGAGCGGAGGATCTTTTTGACACGCTGGCAGGCGGCAAGCTGTTCACCAAGTTGGACCTCACTTCGGCCTACATGACCCAGGAACTGGCCGAAGAATCCAAGCTACTGACCATCACCATGCACAAGGGGCTGTTTGTCTACAACAGATGTCCGTTTAGCATTTGTTCAGCAGCCGCTATCTTTCAGAGGAATATGGAAAGCCTGCTCAAATCCATCCCTGGAACAATCGTATTTCAGGACGACATTCTTATCACGGGTCGAGACACCGAGGAACACCTCCACAACCTGGAGGAGGTGCTACGCCGACTGGACCGGGTAGGCCTGCGACTGAAGAAGTCCAAATGTGTGTTTTTGGCCCCAGAGGTCGAGTTTTTGGGCAGGAGGGTTGCCGCAGACTGGATCCGGCCCACCGAATCCAAAACTGAGGCGATCCGTCGTGCGCCCAGGCCCGGCAACACATCAGAGTTGCGTTCATTTCTGGGACTATTGAACTATTTTGGGAACTTTCTACCGAACGTAAGTACGTTGCTAGAGCCGCTACACGTGCTCCTGCGTAAGGATTGTGATTGGTTTTGGGGGGACTGTCAGGAACGGGCTTTCAATCGGGCGCAGAACCTGCTTTGTTCTAATAAGTTATTGACCCTGTACAACCCCTGTAAGAAATTGGTTTTGACATGGGATGCATCATCCATGGGGTTGGGTGCTTGTTGCAGCAGAGTAATGATGAGGGCCAACTCCAACCTGTGGCTTATGCCTCCAGGTCGCTCTCCCAAGCAGAAAGAGGGTATGGGATGGTTGAAAAGGAAGCACTTGCATCTGTCTATGGGGTGAAAAAGATGCACCAGCACCTTTTTGGCAGAAGGTTCGAGTTAGAAACGGACCACAAGCCGTTAACATCCCTGTTGTCCCACAGCAAAGCTGTCAATGCCAATGCGTCAGCTCGCATACAGCGATGGACTCTCACGCGCTGCGTATGACTACACCATACGGCACCAGCCAGGCACTGAAAATTGCGCTGACGCGCTCGGCAGGCTTCCACTGGCCACCACTGAGGGGGCAGCAGAGCAAAGCGCGGAGATGGTCATGGCTGTCGGTGCCTTTGACAGCGCAGGTTCCCCCATCACAGCCCGCCAGATCAAAATCTGAACAAAGAGAGATCCCCTCCTATCTCTGATTAAGAAATGTGTCCTGACTGGGGATTGGGCGTTCGCACACGGAGCATGCCCTGAAGAGGTCAGACCGTTTCACAGACGGATGGATGAACTCTCCATCCAAGCTGACTGCTTGCTATGGGGCAGCCGGGTAGTCATACCCCAGAGGGGTAGGGAAGAATTCATCAGAGAACTCCACAGCGAGCACCCAGGCATCGTGCTTATGAAGGTCATTGCCCGGTCACATGTATGGTGGCCAGGAATTAATGCAGACCTGGAACACTGTGTTCGCAGGTGCACGACGTGTGCCTAGCTGGGCAATGCCCCCAGGGAGGCCCCACTCAGCCCGTGGCCCTGGCCCACCAAGCCATGGTCACGTATTCACGTAGACTATGTAGGCCCGTTCATGGGAAAAATGTTCCTCATTGTTGTTGATGCGTACTCGAAATGGATCGAATGCATCATATGGAATTTGTGCACGACAGTGGAGAGTCTGCGTGTGGTCTTTGCGACCCACAGCTTGCCGGACATCCTAGTTGGCGACAACGGCCCGTGTTTCACTAGCTATGAATTCCAGGAGTTCATGTCGGGTAATGGCATCAAACATGTCAGGACAGCGCCGTTCAAGCTGGCTTCCAATGGCCAGGCGGAACGTGCGGGCCAAGTCATAAAGCAAGGCATGCTCCGGATTCAAGGACCCTTCAATACCATCTGTCGCGCCTCCTGCTGGCCTACAAGTCCCGACCGCACTCGCTTACGGGAGTCCCGCCAGCGGAACTACTCATGAAATGTACACTAAGAACTCGGCTGTCCTTCATTGTCAGACATTGTTGAGGGCAAGCGCGAGTCCCAAAATGAGTGTCACGACCGTAACTCAAAGGGGAGATGGATAGAAATCGATGACCCAGTATTTGTTCTTAATCACGCTGTGGGGCCCAAGTGGTTCGAGGGTACTGTAATTGGTAAAGAGGGGAATAGGGTCATAGTGGTCAGACTCTCAACAATGGGCAGATATGCCGCAAGCATCTGGACCAAGTTTTTAAAAAAAAAAGGTTCAGCATGGACACTGAGGAACCTGAGGAAAATCATGAGATGCTGCCCTCACCACTGCCTGTGAACGAGCAACAAGAACCGTCAGCAGCATGCACAGTCCCTGCGGTCAGCCCGGATGAGCTGGAATCACCACAGGTGACAGAGACGCATGCCAAGGCTCAACAACCAGAGCCCCAACTGCGACGCTCCACGAGAGCGCGTCGACCGCCTGAAAGACTCAATCTTTGACCCAAAGACGTTGAGGGGAGGTGATGTCATGTTTGTAACCTTGACATAACTGTAACCTTTATGTAACAACACTGTACATTGTATACACATGAGAAATACACTCCTTGACCACAGGGGGTGAACTTGTGGGAGACACTCCTCACCTGGTCAGCCAGGTATATAAAGGGAGGTCCCACGCAGGGTCATCACTCTTTGGTCCTGTGAATAAAGGTACAGGTCACACCTTGTCTCCAGTATGTGCCTCGTGTTGATTTGCTGTAGTGTGTAAGGACTCAACACAGTTTGTGTGAGTGTCTGTCCTAAGGAGCAAATCTGTCTGAATTGCCCTGGTCTAAGTTCCCTGAATGTGGGTAACAGGTGAGAGAGAGAGATATATACCACCAGAGCTTGGCATAGCAGCTCTAACACAGTATGACATGGGGGTGGCAAGGGGATCTACTTTAAAATGTTAGACATTCTGTGAACTTTTTGACCTGGAGGGGGAGGAAGAGAAGAGCAAATGTGAAGACAGCTGTGTTCTATTCTGGTCACTGCTAAATTGATTTCGCTGCAACTATTTTGTAGATCGATTTAGCTGAAATTGTAATACACCAGGTGTTTTAATAATTACTGGGTCTTCATGCGTATGACTTATTAGACTTGCCTGTATGAGGCCAAAGGTAAAGAGTCAATTGTCTTTTTATCCTCTGTCACGCACACTCTCACATTCCCAGCAAAAAGCAGTTTGTGTCTGCTGCTCACCAATTTTTATTGGGGAAGCTGTTTGTTTTTGAACAAAAATTGGGGCATCCTCACCACAACACAAACTATTCTTGATCTTGATTTTTCTGGCAGATATTTTAATATATTAAGAAATAACTGAAACTTGGTGTGTAGTATTTGCTTCCATTTAACTCAAGTATCCAAATAAATGACATAAGTTTCCTTTTGTAGCCCCTCCACGGTCTCTAAATTGTCAGACTGCTTTTCCGACATCCAGTTCTGGATGAGCAGATATTTTCTCCAATTGAATATTGGGAAGACCAAAGCCATTGTTTTCGGTCCCCGCCACAAACTCCAGTCCCTAGCCACTGACTCCATTCCTCTCTCCAACTTTTGTCTGAGGCTGGACCAGACTGTTCGCAACTTTGGTATCATATTTGACCCTGAAATGAGCTTTCAACCACATATCCGCAGCATAACTAAGACCGCCTATTTCCTCTTCGTAACGTCGTCTGACTCCGCCCGTGCCTCAGCTCATCCGCTGACGAAGCCCTCATCCATGCCTTTGTTACCTCTAGACTTGATTATGCCAACGCACTCCTGGCTGGTCTCCCACATTCTACCCTACGTAAACTATTGCCTGTGTCCTAACTTGCACCAAGTCCTGCGTCCTGCTCACCCATCACCCCTGTGCTCGCTGACCTACATTGGCTCCCAGTTAAGCAAAGCCTCGATTTGAAAATTCCCATCCTTATTTTCAAATCCCTCCTTCGCCTTGCCCCTCCCTATCTCTGTTATCTCCTCCAGCTGCACAATACCTGAGATGCCTGCGTTCCTCCTAATTCTGCCCTCTTGAGCACCCCTGATTATAAGCACTGAACCATTGGTGGCCGTGCCTTCTGCTGCCGAAGCCCCAAGCTCTGGAACACCCTGCCTTAGCCTCTCTACCGCTCTGCCTCTCTTACCATCTTCAAGGCGCTCCTTTAAAACCTAACTCTTTGACCAAGCTTTTTGTCACCTGCACTAATTTCTACTTATGTGGCTCGGTGTCAAATTTTTTATCTCGTAAGCACCTTAGGATGTTTCACTATGGTAAAGGCACTATATAAATACAAGTTGTTGTTTGTGGACAGAATAATTGTAAGAGAAAGGCGTGTAGCGAAGAATAGGATTTATTGTTTGAGAATTAGGTTGAAATCTTGTGCATCCAAATATACATTCATAATTGAAAAGTTACTCTAATTGGTTTCAATGTCGGTTTCCAGTTGTAGTGTGTTTCTTAAAAATATTAAAACTTACTGCAACTTTGCCTTGCATTATTTAGCTTTCCAATTCCTGGCGAGACTGAGGCACAGTTCTGTTAAAGTCACCATGTATTTTTTTTCTTCTTTGTAAATTAATTAATTGTCATTACTGAGTGCATACCCTTAGCAAGTGTAGTTGCAGTAAAAGTAATGCATTTGGGTACATTTATCACTCAAAATGGTGCTTGTTATGATCAGTCTAAATTAGCTGGTGGGATGATTATGCTCCCTTTTTAAAAGCGTGTGCTTTAAAGGTCCTTCAACGATGATTTTGTTTTGTTTCATGAGGATGAAGTGTATTGATATATTAATGCACTGATCCATTAAATGCAAGGATTTGAGTTTCAGCACCCTGATACCCAAAGATTTCCTGATCAGAGCCAGACCACTGAAACTTTGCCATGGGGACACAAGTTGGCCTGATTATCTTCCATGGTTAAGAAATGTGGATTCTGGAGAGGGAGGAGAGAAATAAAAATGGCTTTGATTCATAATCCAAATATTAATGAATTTAACCGATTAAAACATTAGGTAAATGTTAGGTACTGAAATAATTGTAAATTATTTTTAAAAATCTATGGCGAGAGACTGCATGCAACAGTGAGTTAGTTATACAGGGTACTGCCTTTCATCTCAGATCTTAGTTTGTATCAAGCCCAAATACATTTTATTATTTGTTCTCCGGAATAGGAAGCACTGGGATTAATTGCCCATCCTTCGATTAAGGGTAAAAAAACCTACTGTACACACAATTACTTACACAATTGAGTGGCTTGCTAGGGGTATTAAGAGTCAATCATCTACTAGGGACTGGTGTCATGTGGGCCCGACCAGTTACATAAGAACATAAGAAATAGGAGCAGGAGTAGGCCATTTGGCCCCTCGAGCCTGCTCTGCCATTCAATATGACCATGGCCTCAACTCCACTTTCCTGCCAGCTCCCCATAACCCTTGACTCCCCTATCGTTCAAAGATCTGTCTATCTTTAAATATATTCAATGACCCAGCCTCCACAACTCTTTGGGGTAGAGAATTCCAAAGATTCATGACCCTCTGAGAGAAGAAATTCCTCCTCATCTCCATTTTAAATGTGCAACCCCTTATTCTGAAACTATACCCCCTAGTTCTAGATTTCCCCACGAGGGGAAACATCCTCTCTGCATCTATCCTGTCAAGCCCCTTCAGCGTCTTATACGTTTCAATAAGATCACCTCTCATTCTTCTAAACTCCAATGAGTATAGGCCAACCTGCTCAACTTTTCTTCATATGACAACCCCTTCATCTCAGGAATCAACCTCGTGAACCTTCTCTGAACTGCCTCCAATGCAAGTATTTCCCTCCTTTTAAATAAGGAGACCAAAACTGTACGCAGTACTGCAGATGTGGTATCACCAATGCCCTGTACAGTTGTAGCAAGACTTCCCTACTTTTATACTCCATCCCCCTTGAAATAAAGGGCAACTTTATTTGCCTTCCTAATTACTTGCTGTGCCTGCATGCTAACCTTTTGTGTTTCATGTACAAGGGCCCCCAGATCGCTCTGTACCACAGCATTTTGTGGTCTATCTCCATTTAAATAACAATTTGCTTTTTTATTCTTCCTACCAAAGTGGATAACCTCACATTTTCCCACATTATACTCCATCTGCCAATTTTTTGTCCACTCACTTAACTGATCTATATCCCATTGCAGATTATTTGTGTCCTCTTCACCATTTGCTTTCCCACCTAACTTTGTATCATCAAATTTGACTACATTACACTCGGTCCCTTCATCCAAGTCATTAATATAAATTGTAAATAGTTGGGGCCCCAGCACTGATCCCTGTGGCATCCTGCTAGTTACAGTTTGCCAACCTGAAAATGACCCATTTATCCCGACTCTCTGTTTTCTGTTAGTTAGCCAATCTTCTATCCATGCTAATATATTACCACATCCCCTTGAGCTCTTAGTGGCAGGTTCCCTTCCCTGTAGAGCTTCAGTTAAATCGTTTGGGTTTTTCTGACAGTCTGGCAGCTTTAGTGGTAATGTATTCTGGGGCCAACCTGCACAATACCAGATTTGCACAATACCAGATTTACACAATTCAATTTTACAATGTGCCATGGTGGGATTTGAATGTATGACCTCTTGCTAGTCCATTACTATTACCTTTACACCACTGTAGCCATTGCATTCTTATGTAAAAAGTCTCCTTTCTGATAACTACAAGATATATGAATGAGTTTGGAAGTCTGCTTGTTGGAACACAAAATCTCCCATAATTTGCCAATAAACTGGCAGTCTTGATCATAAAGTCCATTGGAAAGCTGGAATGGGAAGAATGTTTTCTTCTAATGTATTAAGGTATATTGCTGGGACAAGGTAGAGGATACTTTACTTGTACCTGGCCCAGCTATATCGACCAGGGAGCCGTCATTGCTGAAATGAGTGACAAAAGTGAAAAATGACCAATTCCCTTTTTGATATGCATAAAAATTCACTAAAAAATAGTAAATGTAAGTTGCATGTCATCTCCAAACAAAATTAAAAATATCATAGGGACTCCATCATCATCATCATCATCATAGGCAGTCCCTCGGAATCGAGGAAGATTTGCTTCTACTCTTAACACGAGTTCTTAGGTGGCTGCACTGTCCAATACAAGAACCACAGTCTTTGTCACAGGTGGGACAGATAGTCATTGAGGGAAGGGGTGGGTGGGACTGGTTTCCCGCACACTCTTTCCGCTGACTACGCTTGATTTTTGCATGCTCTTGGTGACGAGACTCGAGCTGCTCAGCGCCCTCCCGGGTGCACTTCCTCCACTCGGCGGTCTTTGGCCAGGGTCTCCCAGATGTCAGTGGGGATGTTGCATTTTATCAGGGAGGCTTTGAGGGTGTCCTTGTAACGTTTCCGCTGCCCACCTTTGGCTCGTTTGCCGTGAAGGAGTTCCGAGTAGAGCGCTTGCTTTGTGAGTCTCATGTCTGGCATGCAAACTATGTGGCCTGCCCAGCGGAGCTGATCAAGTGTGGTCAGTGCTTCGATGCTGGGGATGTTGGCCTGGTCGAAGACGCTAATGTTGGTGCGTCTGTCCTCCCAGGGAATTTGTAGGATCTTGCGGAGACATCATTGGTGGTATTTTCCCAGCAACTTGAGGTGTCTACTGTATGGTCCATGTTTCTGAGCCATGCAGGAGGGCGGGTATTGCTACAGTCCTGTAGACCATGAGCTTGGTGGCAGTTTTGAGGGTCTGGTCTTCAAACACTCTTTTCTTCAGGCAGCCGAAGGCTGCACTAGCGCACTGTAGGCGATGTTCGATCTCTTGTTGATAGAAGGCTACCGAGATATGGGAAGTGGTCCACGTTGTCCAGGGCCGCGCCGTGGATCTTGGGGGACAGTGCTGTGCGGTGAGGACAGGCTGGTGGAGGACCTTTGTCTTACGGATGTTTAGCTTTCGTACGCCTCAGTAAATATGTCGACTATATCCTGGAGTTCAGCCTCTGTGCGCAGACACAGGCGTCGTTCATTTACTGTAGCTCGACGACAGAGGTTGAGGTGGTCTTAGACCTGGTCTGGAGACGGCGAATGTTGAACAGGTTCCCACCTGTTCTGTAGTTTAATTCCACTCCAGCGGGGAGCTTGTCGACTGTGAGGCGGAGCATGGCAGCGATGAAGGGCCTACAGTATACGTGGAACTGTTGTCTTCAAAAGGTAAATATTGTACCAGCTACCTAGCATGTACATTTCAGTATTTTTTAACTAAAATATTTTTTGCAGATCTGTTCTGTGATTAGCTTTCTAAAATGTTATTACGCTAATTGCTATATCTCTTGATCTAGGGTTAAGTGTTGTACAGTATGAGGAAGAATAGAGATGATCAATTGGAGTGTTTACATTAGTTCAGTTTAATGCCAATGAACCTTGTGCAAGTTTTTGAAGTTCTAAGTTACTCAATTTGCATTGTTAGCTTTTATCTGAAATAGGTTCATTTTCAAAGGGTGTGTAATATTGCAATAAACGAATTGTGCAGTTAATGACCATGCATTAATTGTTGATAATCTGGGACAGTAAATAATTATTTTAGAACTTTCAATTTTCATAGCAAACAATTTATTTAAACCTGTTTGCTACATAATGTGTTCATATTTCCTCCCTTAGTTTGTACTAAAGCGGTGTTGACCAATGTATTATCCACTAGCTACATGTTGCTAATTGGAATCCAGATGTGGCTAATTACCTTTTTGATTAGTACATTCAAAAAATTAGTAATCGATACTGTCATTTGGGAATGGGATCTTAATACTCAAGTTCACACAGCGTATACATGTGTACTTCAACCTTTTTGTGCATTTGTTGGTAAAATGGTAAGACAAAAAGCAGAGCGTGCAAATTTATTTTGATCGTAGTGTGTTCTGTACTTCCTTAGTTACTGCTTGTTAGTTATTTGCTAAAATGGTGTGTAACATGGGTGAAAACGTCAGACTTCAACATCGTGGAAATACCAGCAACAGTTTATGGAGAGGGATGCCTGTCATCATGGTCAGCTCAATCTCCAGGCCAGCAGAAGAAAGCAACCCGAACATTAACCAACAACTCCAACAGGGCACATCATGATAAAGGGCAAGCATCCTGGATGGATGGATCTGGCATATCTTGTGTGAGTCAACATTCTCGGCAAGCACTCTGATGAAGTCAAAGTACTGCTCGCAACTAGTAAAAATTACCTCGAAGCTGAAATAAGATTTTCTATCTCTTAAATTCATGCCAGATTTCCAAACTTTTGTAAGATTACAAAGTTTCGCACTCAGCCATTGGTGGCCGTGCCTTTGTTTCCTAGGCCCCAAGCTCTGGAACTCCCTGCCTCTCTATCCTCCTTCAAGATACTCCTTAAAACATCATCATAGGCAGTCTCTCGGAATCCAGGAAGACTTGCTTCCACTCTAAAAATGAATCCTTAGGTGGCTGTACAGTCCAATATGAGAACCACAGTCCCTGTCACAGGTGGGACAGATAGTCGTTGAGGGAAGGGGTGGGTGGGACAGGTTTGCTGCACGCTCTTTCCGCTGCCTGCGCTTGATTTCTGCATGCTCTCAGCGATGAGACTCTAGGTGCTCAGCGCCCTCCCGGATGCACTTCCTCCACTTAGGGCGGCCTTTGGCCAAGGACTCCCAGATGTCAGTGGGGATGTTGCACTTTATCAGGGAGGCTTTGAGGGTGTCCTTGTAATGTTTCCTCTGCCCACCTTTGGATCGTTTGCCATGATGGAGTTCCGAGTAGAGCGCTTGCTTTGTGAGTTTCGTGTCTGGCATGCGAACAGTGTGGCCTGCCCAGCGGAGCTGATCAAGTGTGGTCAGTGCTTCAATGCTGGAGATGTTGGCCTGGTCGAGGACGCTAAAGTTGGTGCGTATATCCTCCCAGGGGATCTATAGGATCTTGCGGAGACATTGTTGGTGGTATTTCTCCATCGACTTGAGGTGTCTACTGTAACATACCTTAAAACATACCAAGCTTTTGATCACCTGTACTAATTTCTACTTATGCGGCCCGTGTCACATTTTTATCGCTTAATACTCCTGTGAAGCGCCTTGGGATGTTTCATTACATTAAAGGTGCTATATAAATACAAGTTGTTGTTGAATGGTGGTTTATGCTTGTTAGGTAATTATGCATGTGACGTGCATTTATTGATATTGTGTGTAAGACGTTTTCTCCTAAAATTAGTGCATGTGGCTCCAACTGTGTTGCCATAGCCAGTGGCTAGTTAACGATTTCTATTGGACAATACTGCACTAAAGGAAAATGTTGTTCCTTTAATAAGTTTCCTCAAAAGGTAATTCCGTCGCCCCCCCCCCTCCAAAAGAAAGTTAATGTTTATGCCATGTTTATGATCATGTTGGTGGTAATGGGCTTGTGTTTTTGTAATGTATGACACATCTCTCCTGTAACTGCATACGTGATAGTTTTGTTAAGTCTTAACCAGGAGATTAAGACAGAGTGCATGTTACAACTACCACAAGTGTCCAATATTAACCAGACAGGAAGGAGTTCATAGGCAAATACACTACAGATTTCCTTATCAGCCTATTTTAATAATGTTACACTGAAAGAAACTGCAGAGCAAACTATGGTCTACAGGAGGTGCAGGAAAAAAATGCAAAACAAAAAAAAATTGAATGTAAAATTGGCCTAGTAATTTACATAAGTGCTTCATCATCAGCTGGTGGCTTGCTGGAGTTACAGCACGACCGACATTTCAATCAAGCACTTGTAAAAGTTTCAAGGATTCTGCAAGCTGCTGCATGCTATCTTACTGTAGCAGAGTATCTTATAGAGTAAAGCTAACCAATGGCATCCTGCCTTTTGGTAAGTTTGCAACCTGTTCGCTGAATAAAGGGTTCTCTTAAAACTTGAAGGAGTCAGTAACCACTGCTTGGTGAAAGCAGTGTAAATGGGACCAGGAAGTGTTTTTGAAGAGGAAAAAGGGAAATACCAAGAAATCTGCAGTCATGCGTAGTTCTTTTTCGTCAGTTTATTTTATATCTTGTATCTTGAGAACATAAAAACATGAAGTTGTGACCTATACACTAGATTTTACTGAATGTCTTAAATTAATGAGCAGTTAAAATTTGTTCCTTTTTATTAAAAAAAACCTTGCAATTGCATTTTCATAATTGTAATTTATCCTTTGCTTTCTAGATCAGTCTGTAGAATCTCTAATTTTATCTTTGTCCATTGTAGGAAACGCACAAAGTGTATAGACAAAAACTTGATGAACTTACAAACCTTCAGACTATATGTAGCAACTCTATAAGTAAACAAAAAAGAAGAATAAAAGACCTTGCATGTAATCTCCGAAGGTAAGTAAATTAATGACAAGCACATACTATTGCATTTGAACACTGCTTTGTAAAGGGAGTTGTAATAAAAATTATTTAGTCTTTACTGAAAAATCAAACTTCATTACAGTCAGCAAATACAGTTTGATGAGCTCCAATTGTTTTCATAACCTGCTCTTGCTGAAAAAATAATGGCAGTATTAATGTTCAAATCGACCAGCAAGTTCTGGGGATTAAGAGATACTGTGTAAGTTGCAAATCTCCAGAAGTTGTTGGATCACTTTATGCTGCTTCATCATTTAATACACACAAATGGCATCTTGCCCTTGGCCTCCTCGTTATTTCTAAGAACCTTTTGGATTTGCACATTAATTGCCCATTAATCTAGCTGCAGCAAGTTAAGTTTGGCAATTAAGAGCATAAGTTTGCTTTTAATATGATAATGCAGTGCCAATCAACCTCTCAGGGAACAATTTAAAGTGTCTAATCTCATTCCTGCATGTAGTAAATTGTTGGAGATTTAAAAATTTTAATTTTAAATTTTTTTTCTTTTTCTTTTGTCTCTTTTATTTTAATCCAATCTTTTTTTCTCCCCCCTCTTTGGGCTCAAGTTTCGGCAGTCCCGCAGAACAGCGCACCTCCGAGAGGCCCGCCTATTTTGTAGAATTAAAAGCGCGCCTAAAACTTACCTCGCCATTCTCCATGTTTAGCAGGCCTGTTTAGCAGTTGGCGCGGTGCAGCACAAGCAGCTGTGGGCAGAGCTACAGCCCTGCGCCGAAAAGAGTGCCGGCAGCTGCGCGTGTGCGCAGTGGCACTTGGCCCTCCCAGCTCGTCCTGTCTCCGGGCGACCCTATCCCTGGACGTCGCGATGTTCGCCGCTCCTATCCCGGGCCGAGTGGCCTGCCTGCCTCACCGTCCCTTGCCTCGCCGCTGCCCTTACCTTGAGGCCTCCTCGCCGACCCGCCTGAGCACCACCTCCGCGATGGGGCAGCCTGGCCAGCTCTTCAGTGGGGCCCACCCGAACTCCTCCCCAGTGGCGGGCCCCGCCCGAGCACCACCTTGGCAGCAGGGCCCGTCCAATCAGCTCCTCGGGCCCCTCCCGACCACCTCCTCGGCAGGCAGGGCTGCGTGTGCTGTTGGAGGGCTCCCGGTGCTCCCAAATGGATAGGAGCTGCAGTAATAATTTTTTATTTACTGATTTATTGATTTAAAAAAAATATATATTTTTGCTTTATTGATTGATTTATTCATGATGGCTCTTTATTGCTAAAAGTGAAGTGTTTAATGCTTTGGCTACCTGCGCCTAATTTCTAAAGTGTACGCAAGGTTTTTCTGAGCATACAAAAGCCGACACTTACTCCGTTTGGAGTAACTTTTCATTGCCTAAAATTGCAAAACAGGCGTAAGTAGCTGGTAACGCCCCCTTTTGGGGGAAAAAAACTGAACTAAAACTAAACTAAATTAACTCACTAGAACTGGAGCAAACTAAATGCCGAGATTTGCAATTTCTAAGATACTCTAAACTAAACTAGTTGCTCCAAAGAAATAGCAGCAACTCCAGCCGAAACTAGGGCCTTTTATTTCTCTTTCTATACATGATTTGACTCTCACCCATGCTAATTCACCCTCGTTCTCCGTCGTTGCTGTTTCTTTCTCAATCCTTAAATCTCATTGGTTGAGGAGATACCTGGTTGCCCTTGCCACACTGATATCAGCTCACATTTCCAGTAAGTTACGGTGCAAAATCAAGTTGAAGGGTGCAAGAAAAAGTCTAAATGGCATTTAGCAAGAACCGTCCCATCACATGTCCCTGTCAAGCAATGTTCCTCTAAATTTTTTTGGTATGCGGACCCTTTATAGTTGCTGCGAGGTCACGCATGCACAGTAATTTTTCCAGCGGCAGCAGCTGGTGAGTGGCCTGCGCAGGAGGGACATTGCTGATAAGTCTATCCTAGCCCCATCCCAGACTTGTCTTTTAACAGATCTGAGCCAAATTTAAAAAAAATTTTTTTTCTTCATTTAAAGTTATTTAGTAACCAAGTTGTTCTGTGGAACAATAAAATTCCTGTCTAAATAAGTCATTATGTTTATTATTCTGATATGGAATATTGTAGTTTCATGTTAGAACAGTAATTTCACTTGTCTATTATCAAATGGTGCTGTTCTTGGTGGCATCATTTACCATGGTACACTTGTGTCACTCGAGCTTTTTGCTTGATTTTTAAAAAACAAAGAATAGGAAATTCCCAATTTGGGCACCTGACATCAGCAATAAACCGTCCTAGGACTTGTATCGCTGTTCCTTCATTGTCGCTGGGTCTAAATCCAGGAACTCCTTGGGTATGTTATGGGAGCACCTTCACCGGTCTTTCCAGTGACGCCCATATCCCAAGAATGGAAAGTATAAGGGAAACAGAATGTAAAAAGTCTGAATATTCATATATTGCATGTAATCATCATCATAGGCGGTCCCTCGAACGAGGATGACTTGCATCCACGAGAGCTCACAGATGTTTCAATGACGGACCCGATGTTCCAGTCCTGAACTCCAGTTGAGGGGGTGGAAAATGCCTGAGAATTTTTTTAACGTGTGGTGATCGTTGCACATCAGCCACCACGTGGGCTTGACAGAGCTAGGTCTTCATCCAGTCGCAAGGATTAACCAGGACGACTGAGACCTGCTCTGCTGCATGGACCTAGTGTGTGCACACGTCGCAGTGTGGGCAGGTCCATGCTGCCCCGGGCCCTCGGCTCTTCTGGGCCCTGTACCCTCATTTGCCGCACCTCCGCCACGATGTTCCAGGGCCCGGCGCTCCAGCTCTGTTTATAGTCCCAACCTGCTGTGGTCTCACACAGGTTGGGGTGGCCCTATACCCTAGGTGAATCACTAGGCCATTGAAATTCACCTGTCCCTTTGGAAAAACTCAAAGCTGTTATACCTTTGATCTAAACAGTAAAATTTCCCACATGTATGCAGGTAATTTGACAATATCAAGACAACACTGCATTTGGCATATGTTCCTCATGTAAACAGATGGTCTGAAGCCTCATAAATCTTTAATTGAAAATTCAAGTATTTGACACTAAGTCACCTTTGAGTGCATAGTTAGCAGCAAAATTGGACTCCGAAGTTATTTATAGCACTGTTAAACTATGGAGGAGAAAACATTACATATTTGTTGTATGGTATTTCTGTTCCTTTTAGGGCTAAGATGTGTGACAGCTTAAAAAAATCTTTTGTTTTTCATACAGGTATAAACATTCAGCTAATGCTGAAGAAGTTGAAGTCATACAGAAAATTAATAATGATATCAAAGAGCGACGCAATGTTTTCTTTGATATGGAAGCATTCTTACCCAAGAAGAATGGGTATGTTTTTTTCCCGTTCTTATAATAGTAGATGTACCAAGGATTGGCTGTATGGACTGGGAGGGTGTGGGCTTGCATCTATTTCTCCACAAACATTGTTCCTGCTTTTAATCAAACAAGTAAAGGGAGATAATGCACTTTTTTTCATAGGGAGGTAGGCTCCAGCAGACAGCAACCTGCACTAATTTTACATTTATTGATTGTTGAGATTTTATGCTCAAGGTGAGAGATGTTAGTGCTGGGTAAGGCAGCATTTTCCTTTTTTGAGCATGGAGTGTCAGCAACCAGCAGTCCCAGGTCATGTATGGTGCAGGTTAAATGCAGAGCAAAGCTCCCTTTATCTTGCCCAATAATGAGGGGCAAACTCAAAGTCACCTAGTATTGCACAAAATGTGACATTTTCATTTTGAACATCAGCCAACTTTGTCGATATTCTGAATAAATTAAATGCATTTTTGTACTGTGGCTGACATCCACTAGGAGCTGCCACGGTGAACTTATTTCATATGGGATGCTAGAAGCGAACAGACTGTAAATTTTCATCATCTCTGTCTGGCTGCCTTGAAACCCAAGTCCCAGTGGTGACACGCCATTGTGCTAACCCATTGCAGTATCCATCTATACAGCTCTTAACCCAGCCAGGCTTTAGCAATCTTGTTTCCTAACGGAAGACCAACAGGGATTTAAATGTTGATTTCCTATTTGAGCATGACATTCTTGTGTTTTAATTTTTGGACTTGTTTGCCTCCTTATGAGGACACAATAGGTAACTTTGATTAGACAATTTGAAACACAGAAATTATGGGGTAGAACCTACCTTTTTTCATCGGATTTTCTCTTCTTCCTTAAAGTAGCAATTCACACTGTGATATGGTTCAACAACAACTAGCAAATCTGTAGTGCTTTTAATGTAAAGAAACTTACCAATGTTCTTCACAAATAAATGGAAGGAAGCAGTAGCCCAAACCAAGAAAGAAAACATTTGGAGAGGTGACCAAAAGCTTGGTCGAAAAAGTGGGTTTTGAGAAGGTTCTTAAAGTTAGAGAAAGGCTTTAGGGACAGACCTCTAGATAGTAGGACTGAGGAGCTGATGGCTCTGCTGCCAATGGTAGGGCAAAGACAGGGTGGATGCAGAAAAGGCATCAGAGTATTTGGGAGGGGGATGTAGGGCTGGAGGCGATTGCAGAGATAGGGTGGGGCAAGGCCACTAATGGATTTACAGACTTGTTGGATAATGGGAGCTAGTTTAGCTAGTATGGAGAGAAAGAAGGAAAGGGGTACTGAAGGAATGATCAGCCATGATCTTATTGAAAGGTGGTGCAGGCTCGAGAGGCTGAATGGCCTACTCCTGCACCTATTTTCTATGTTTCTCGGTCAGAGGATGGGTGTGGTGGATGAATGAGAGTTAATGCCGGACAGGATACATGTGGCAAAGGATTTGGGGCAAGTTGGAATTTAAGGAAGGTGGAAAATGGGAGACCAACAAGAAGAGTGTTGAGTCAAGTTTGTCATCACAAAGGCACATATATAAGGGTTTCCGTGGTAGAGGTGATCAGCTAGGGTTGAAGATAGACAGTATTACAGAGGTGGAGGTAAGTGGTCTTGGTGATCAATAGAATGTGTGGTTTAAAGCTCAGCTCGGGATTGAACAGGATGCCAAGGCACTGAATTGTCTGGCTACGCCTGAGATAGTTGCCAGGCAGGGGATGGGGTCAGTGACAAGGGAGGGGAGGTTGTGACAAGAACCAAAGATGATCTGTTTGGTTTTTTTTGGTGTTGAATTGGAGGAAATTGTGGATCATTCAGGTCTTGATGTTAGACAAGCAGTTGACAACACAAAGGCAGCCAAGGTGTTGAGAGAAGTAATGGAAAGATCGAGCTGGGTGTTATCTCTGCACACGTGCAAGCTGATGCTGTTATATATGTATACTATAGATATACTCTCTGTGTAGTCACTGTATAGTTGCATAAGATGGAGACTTGTTTACCGGAGGTACCATCAACAAGGTTTGCACTGCATACACTATGCTGGCACCACCAGAGGGTGCAACTGGTGAAGGCCCAGGGGTCATCTGTACACCACAGGTATCCAGGTATAAAAGGGAATCCACCATCTGGTATCCTCACTCTGGAGTTATATTAAATGGACGAAGGTCACTACGGTTCAAGTACAATACTTTGCCTCGTGGAGTCATTATCTGAGCATCTAAAGACATAACAAATGCAGTGCCTGCAGATGACATCAACAAGGAGTAGGTTGCAGATAAGAAAGAGAACAGGGCAAAGGAAAGATAGTGCGTGGAAGGGGAGAGAATCTATTGATGCAAGTACACTGGCTGCATTTAGTAGATATAGCTGGAACCATGCAAGACCAGTCCCATGGTGCTGGATAACAGAGACAGATGTGTTGGTGAAAAATGGCGTGACCAACCAGTCAAATGCCAAAGAAAGATTGAGGAGGGATAATGTACCATGGTCACAGTCACAGAGAAAATTGTTAATGACTTTGGCTTGAGCTATTTTGGTGCTGTGAGAAGGGTGGAAGCTGGACTGTAGAGATTTGAACAGGACGTTTTGGAAGAGAGAGGCACAGAGCTGAGAGGCACCAAATTAAAGGACCTTGGATATCAGTGGTAGTACTCTCTCCTCTGAGTCAGAAGGTTGTGGGTTCAAACCCCACTTCAGAGATTTGAACACATAATTTAGGCTGACACCAGTATATTACAGAGGGAGTGCTGCACGAATAGAAGTGCTGTCTTTATGATCTTACATTAAACCGAGGTTTTGACTGCCCTTGGGTGGATGTAAAAGATCCCATGACACTATGAAGAAGAACAAGGGAGTTCTCAAGGTATCTGGGCTAATAGTTGCCTCTCCACCAACATTACTAAAATAGATTATCTGGTTATTAATCTTCTGTGGGATCTTGATGTGCGCAAATTGGCTGTTACATTTTCCTACATTACAACAGTGACTACACTTGAAAATATATTTCATTTGCTGTGAAGCACTTTGGGATGTTCTGAGGTCATGAAAGGCGCTATATAAATGGTGATCTCTCAAAATCTGTATTGGAGTGGAAATGTAACCAAAATCCTCTGTTTTTGATCCATTCTAATTTACCAACTGTCACTAAATAGAATGAATAAAGAGGATTTTTTTCTGACAAAGATATTTCTTCCAGAATAAAGCTCACTAGCACAAGATGAATAATTTTCCAGAAATCTTAATTGATACGTTCAGTCGCACTGTTCTTTTTACCTCTGTTGTGTAAATTCATAATTTTTTAATTATGGAGTTGATGTGAGATAAATAATGATTTCTGATTTTGTTGTCTGTGGAAATGCTAATATTCAATGATAGTAAAACCTTTCACTTTTCAATGTTTTTCTTCTTCCAGGCTATACTTAAACCTGGTGCTTGGAAATGTGAATGTAACTCTTCTCAGCAAGCAGGCTAAGTAATATCAATTTACCTTCTGATCTACATTTCATAACTATTCCAGCATGCTTTCCAATGCTTTTGATCACTTGACTTTTCCGGTAGCTTTGCAAAAGAGGAATATAGTTTTTTTTCTTCCCTCTTCTGAAGGTTCTAACTCCTCCCAGAGTATGATTCCATGGGTGCCAGCTGCTCCCCAGCATCATGTCGAAGAAGCCTTTCTTCATGTATGAGTTGGAAGTATGTCAGTGGAATATTTAACTGTTGGGGACATCACAACTAAGCCCAGTTCTGTTCTTTCTTGACATGCATACTTGCACTTTCTAACTATATAGTGATGGTGAGTAGGAACTCTGGCCTATTTCTCCATGCCTCTGACCCCAGGAATTCTAAGGTCAATTAAAGTGCTCCAACTATTGCACCAGTGAGATCAGATTACTCAGCACTGACCTGGAACCTTTTGATATGTTTGGATTAAATGCTGCACCTTTAAAGTGTCAGGCTATCTGAAGAACTCCTTTTAATTTGTACCAAATTAATGTTTAGTGAATTCACCAACACAATTACCAGTCACATTGAACATTTTTTGGTTTTCACAATGCAAGTCAATTTATGATACTTTTTTTTAAAATACATTATCCCCTTTAAGGTGGTTATGTTTGCATTCATTCCACATGTCATTCATTCCTCTTGTGCCAAACACCAGCTCTAATTGAGAGGCAGGATTTCCTGTTATTCGTCACTCTGTAGGGAGCCCAGAGGTCATAAATTGAAAATGTGGCAAAGCCTCATGCCAAAAGTTGCTGTATGATGTCCGAAAGATCACCAAGCATGCGACTGAACCAGTTTCAGCACATAACTTTCTGGACTTTCTCACAGTAACATCTTCTACTTTCCTGTATGAGTAGGCTCTGGGGGTTTCTCCTAACTGCAGGCCATTGATGCATTCCACTGAGCTGATAAGAACATAAGAATTAGGAACAGGAGTAGGCCATCTAGCCCCTCGAGCCTGCTCCGCCATTCAATAAGATCATGGCTGATCTGGTCGTGGACTCAGCTCCACTTACCCGCCCTCTCCTCGTAACCCTTAATTCCCTTATTGCTTAAAAATCTATCTATCTTTGACTTGAAAATATTCAATGAGCCAGCCTCAACTGCTTCCTTGGGCAGAGAATGCCACAGATTCACAACCCTCTGGGAGAAGAAATTCTTGTCTCAACTCGATTTTAAATTGGCTCCTCCGTATTTTGAGGCTGTGCCCCCTAGTTCTAGTCTCCCCAACCAATGGAAACAACCTCTCTGCCTCTATCTTGTCTATCCCTTTCATGATTTTAAATGTTTCTATAAGATCACCCCTCATCCTTCTGAACTCCAAGGAGTAAAGACCCAGTCTACTCAATCTATCATCATAAGGTAACCCCCTCATTTCTCGAATCAGCCTAGTGAATCGTCTTTGTACCCTTCCAAAGCTAGTATATCCTTCCTTAAATAAGGTGACCAAAACCGCACGCAGTACTCCAGGTGCGGCCTTACCAATACCTTATACAGTTGCAGCAACACCTCCCTGCTTTTGTACTCCATCCCTTTCGCAATGAAGGCTAACATTCCATTTGCCTTCCTGATTACCTGCTGCACCTGCAAACTAACCTTTTGGGATTCATGCACAAGGACCCCCAGGTCCCTCTGCACCACAGCATGTTGTAATTTCTCCCCATTCAAATAATATTCCCTTTTACTGTTTTTTTTTCCCAAGGTGGATGACCTCACACTTTCCGACATTGTATTCCATCTGCCAAACCTTAGCCCATTCGCTTAACCTATCCAAATATCTTTGCAGCCTCTCTGTGTCCTCTACACAACCCGCTTTCCCACTAATCTTAGTGTCATCTGCAAATTTTGTTGCACTACACTCTGTCCCCTCCTCTAGGTCATCTATGTATATTGTAAACAGTTGTGGTCCCAGCACTGATCCCTGTGGCACACCACTAACCACTGATTTCCAACCGGAAAAGGACCCATTTATCCCGACTCTCTGCTTTCTGTTCGCCAGCCAATTCTCGATCCATGCTAATACATTTCCTCTGACTCCGCGTACCTTTATCTTCTGCAGTAACCTTTTGTGTGGCACCTTATCGAATGCCTTTTGGAAATCTAAATACACCTCTATCCACCATGCTCGTTATATCCTCAAAGAATTCCAGTAAGTTAGTTAAACATGATTTCCCTTTCATGATTCCATGCTGCGTCTGCTTGATTGCACTATTCCTATCCAGATGTCCCGCTATTTCTTCCTTAATGATAGTTTCAAGCATTTTCCCCACTACAGATGTTAAACTAACCGGCCTATAGTTACCTGCCTTTTGCCTGCCCCCTTTTTTAAACAGAGACGTTACATTAGCTGCTCTCCAATCCGCTGGTACCTCCCCAGAGTCCAGAGAATTTTGGTAGATTATAACGAATGCATCTGCTATAACTTCCGCCATCTCTTTTAATACCCTGGGATGCATTTCATCAGGACCAGGGGACTTGTCTACCTTGAGTCCCATTAGCCTGTCCAGCACTACCCCCCTAGTGATCGTGATTGTCTCAAGGTCCTCCCTTCCCACATTCCTGTGACCAGCAAATTTTGGCATGGTTTTTGTGTCTTCCACTGTGAAGACGAAAGCAAAATAATTGTTTAAGGTCTCAGCCATTTCCACATTTCCCATTATTAAATCCCCCTTTTCATCTTCTAAGGGACCACCATTTATTTTAGTCACTCTTTTCCGTTTTATATATCTGTAAAAGCTTTTACTATCTGTTTTTATGTTTTGCGCAAGTTTACCTTCGTAATCTATCTTCCCTTTCTTTATTGCTTTTTTAGTCATTCTTTGCTGTTGCTTAAAATCACACCCATGCAATTAGTATGGAATGAGATAAAGTAGCAATTAGCCCATTTGCAGAAAATCTTGTACTTTCCGAGACTGATGCAAGAAGAGATTTGTTTCAAATTTTATCCGCATTCCTGGTTTACTGGTGGATATCCCAACAGCATTCTCCACATACCTCATAAGCCAACTATCTCGAGCATACTCCAGGCAGTGACACCATGGGCAAAAACAGCAGTGCTACTGTGGATCCACCACAGACCCAATACAATGCAGACTGGGGTCAAGTAAAGTGTCATCGCACCAATGCTCTTCTCAATCTTCCTCGCTGCAATCTTATCTTTAACAAGCTCCCTGCTGGAGTGGAGTTAATCTGCAGGACAAGCAGGAAATTGTTCAACCTCCAACGCCTCCAGTCTAGATCCAACCTCTGTCATTGAATTACAATATTCAGATGATGCTTGCGTTTGTGCACACTCTGAGTCCGAACTCCAAACCATCGTTGACACCTTCACTGAAGCAGACGAGAGTCTGGGCCTTGTATTAAACATCAGTAAAATAAAGATTCTCTACCAACCTGCCCCCGCCATACAGTACTGCTCCCCAATTATCAAAATCCATGACGAGACCTTGGACAACGTGGACCACTTCCCATACCTTGGGAGCCTACTATCAGCAAGGACAGACATCGATGACCAAGTCCAGCACCACCTTCAGTGTGCCAGTGCAGCCTTCGGCCGCCTGACGAAAAGAGTATTCAAAGACCAGGATCTCAAACTCGGCAGCAAGCTATGGTCTACAGAGCAGTAGTGATATGAATCAGAGACATGGATTATGTACAGTAGGCACCTTAAAGCACTGGAGAAGTACGACCAACACTGCCTCCGGAAAATCTTGCAAATTCATTGGCAGGATAGACGCACCAACGTCAGCGTTCTCTCTTAGGCCAACATCCCCAGCATCGAAGCATTGACCACGCTCGATCAGCTTTGATGAACTGGCTACATTGTCCGCACGCCCGATACTAGACTCCCGAAACAAGTACTCTACTCTGAGCTCTGTCAAACAGGCGAGCCCCAGGAAAGCAGAGAAAATGCTTCAAGGAGACCCTCAAAGCCTCCTTGGAAAAAATGTAACATCCCAACCAACTCTTGGGGAATCCCTGGCTCAAGACCGCTCAAAGTGGAGGAGAAGCATCCGAGAAGACGCCAAACACTTTGAGTCTCTTTGCCGGGAGCACGCGGAAGCCAAGTACAAACAATAGAAGGAACATACAACAAATTAAGCACCCCACCCACCCGTCCCTCCAACCTCCATCTGCCCCACCTGCGACAGAGAATGTAGATCCCACATTGGCCTTATCTGTCACCTTCAAACTCATTTTAGTGTGGAAGCAAGTCACCCTTGACTCCGGGGGACTACCTAAGAAGAATACTCACTACATCAGTGTCCAGTATTGGCCCCAAGTTTCCACATGATTTGCTCCTGATTTTTAGGAGCAACTGGTGTAGAACGGAGTATCTTAGAAATCGGAATTCTCCACATTTGCTCCAGTTCTAGTCAGTTAGAACAGTTTCACTTTGGAACAGAATTTTTTTTTCAAAGGGGGCGTCCGGCCACTTACGCCTGATTTCAAAGTTTCGTGAGTGAAAACTTACTCCAAACTAACTTAGAATGGAGTAAGTGAAGATTTTTGTACGCTCGAAAAAACCTTGTCTACACTTGAGAAAATCAGGCGTAGGTTACAAATCAGGCGTAGGGAATGGTGGGGGCGGTGGTTTAAAGGGAAGTTTACAAACATTAAACACTTCAGTTTTACAAATAAAGAGCCATCATCGATAATAAATGATAAATACATCAATAAATCAACCAATAAATCAATCAAAAAAAATTAATAAGAAATAATTTTTTTAAAAATCAATAAATAAAACATTTTCTACTTACCGACTGCAGCACCGGGAGCTCTCCAACAGCGTGCTGGAATGCCCCCCTCAGTGTGTCTCTGTCAGTGTCTCTATCTCTCTGTCTGTCTGTGTGTGTCTCATTCTCTGTCTGTCAGTGTCTGTGTTTCTGACAGCGAGAGGAGGGGGGTAGAGGGAGAGAGGGGGGGAGCAGGGGGAGAGAAGGGGGAGGGGGGAGAAGGGGAGAAAGGAGCTGGGGGGGGGGAAGGAGAAGGAGATTTGGGGGGGGGAAAGGAGATGGGGGGGGGAAAGGAGATTTGGGGGTGGAGGGGGGAGATTGGGGGTGGGGGGGAAGGAGAAGTGGGAGGGAGGCTGAACGGGCTGGGCCCGAGACTTCGGGCAGGGCCCGTCCCCAGCACCAGATTTACAGGTAGTGGGTGGTGGGAGGGAGGTCGGTTTGGTTCGGGTCGGGGGGAGGAAGGGAGAGGGAGAAGGGAGGTCAGGTCGGGGAGAGGGAGAAGGGAGGTCAGGTCGGGGAGAGGGAGGTCAGGTCGGATCCAGTCCGGGGGGGGGGGAGCGGGTGTCGGGTCCGGTACGCGGGCGGGGGAGGGGGGAGATTGGGGGTGGGGGGGAAGGAGAAGTGGGAGGGAGGCTGAACGGGCTGGGCCCGAGACTTCGGGCAGGGCCTGTCCCCAGCACCAGATTTACAGGTAGGGGGTGGTGGGAGGGAGGTCGGTTTGGTTCGGGTCGGGGGGAGGAAGGGAGAGGGAGAAGGGAGGTCAGGTCGGGGAGAGGGAGGTCAGGTCGGATCCAGTCCGGGGGGGGGGAGCGGGTGTCGGGTCCGGTACGCGGGCGGGGGAGGGGGGTGGGTCCGATCCGGAGGCAGAGCAGCGGGTGTCGGGTCCGGTCTGGAGGCGGGAAGCGGGAGTCGGGTCGGGAGGAAGCAGGAGCTGGCTGTGGGAGGAGCCTTATTCACGCAGCCCCAGTGAGGCCATTCGGCCAGGGCTAGGGGCTGCGTGCTTCGGGCCCCTTCCACACAGTTTCGGGCGCCTGGAGCTACTGCACTTGCGTGCCCACTGTAGGGCGCATGTGCAGAGGTCCCGGCACTGTTTTCGGTGCAGGGTCCTGGCTCCGCCCCCTACAGCTCCTGCTGCGCTGCGCCGAGGGCTAGAGGACCTGCAGGTAGGTGGAGAATACGGAGGGTTTTTTTAGGCGTACTTTGTGGCGCGAAAAACGGGCATCCAGGTCAGGACTGCGCGGCTCGAAACTTGGGCCCATTGTTCCTAACCTATGCCCCGCAAAAAAGTTCACTCAATATTGACACAGATTTTCCTGTCAAACCAACAATGTTGCTAATGGGCGTTATTTGTGTGCAAATGGTACAGAAACTTCAGACGCAGAGACGATGTGTGGTTAAATGTGAATATCCAAAAGTTGCTGTCCAAGTTTCATTGCTCCACTGTTAGTTTCCCGAAAACAGCATCTCGCTGTCTGGCTCATGATTGAAATGCATTGAACGGCGTGAAGTTTTTGTGTTTGCACAGTAGATACGAACTAAACTGGCCACTAAGTTAAGTCTGGACCATTCCAGTCTACGTACCCTTTTAATGATGTGATAATTATCTGTACTGCCAAAGAACCTCTCTGGCATTAAAAATGAACTATTACAAATGCTTCTCACTCCTCATTCTTTCAGATTTTAATTGTTGTTGGAGATTTTAAAAATGTAAAGTTTAAAAAAAAATTCTACTTTTTCTTTCTCTCTCCTTTTAATCCAATCTTTCTTTCCCTCTTTATTTCTCTTTCTGTACCTGATTGACACTTCCTTGTCAGTCCTTGCACTGTAAGTTCACAATCCTTCAATCTGATTGATTAAGGAGATACACAGTTGCTTTTCATTCGGGTCCAGATGCCTTGTTTCCCTTGCAGCGAGCGACGTTGTCAGCCCGCACTCTCAGAAGCTTGCCACGAAAAAAAATTCGAAACAAATACTGCTGCAGCAAAGTTTGGCCCTTTATAGTTTACCATGTACATTGTAAAATATCAATTTATTGTAGAAAAACAATTAGGATTTTTTTTAAAAACTCAAAAGCATCAGAACTGTGTTAAAACAACAAATCATAAATCTGCATGCAGTTTACTATTTAAAAAAAAACTATCTCCTGGGTGGCAAGCATGTGTATACTGGTTCTATCTGCGCTAGATAATTTTTACTTCTGTAAGTTCCCCTCTGTATAAGTTAGCACCATAGTTCTTTAGGTTGCCCTAGATATGCCTCTGCTGTTAAAAGATTGGTAGGCAGCTTGCTTCCAGATATCAAACACAGTCCTCTTTGTGCCTCTCTCTGAGTGAGTGGGCAATGTACTGCTGAGGCCCATGTTCCCTCTTAGCTGTCGGAGGATGGACTAGCTCTGCTTGCCACAATTCACATAGGAACATGAGAAGAGTGGGGGATTGAGCACCTCAATCATTCTATTAGCACTGACTGTTAACACAGTTGCCTCGTGCCATCCTATTTCTTTAGTGTCATTATACTTTGTATTTATTCATACACAGTTTATTCTGTGAATAGTGTACATTGTGCATTTCGAAACTATGCTCAATAAAGTCTTGAACAGTCAATCAGGAGGGACCCTGTTGCAGGTTACAGTTAAACAGAAGCCAAGATTTATTACTGTACAAAGATTTCAGTGGATGAGAACTTGTAAAAATGTGAACAGATACTCCTAAAACTTTCATAAATCAATAAAAATCAGAAGAGATAAAATATTTCTCCCCTCTGCCCCAAAGATTTGAAATACAACTGCTGTTTGGATCTCGGTGATTCTCATTTTTGCCATTGAACAGTTGCTTTTTGATTTGGTACAAAATTTATCTGAAACCATTAACATTTGAAAAACACTAATTAATTGAGTTTACTCTGTCATGTGAACGTCCACAAGCTAGGATTTGAAGAACAATACTAAAACAGAAAGGAGAAGGGGTAAAATATTTGATTTGTTCCATTACCTTAGTGTGATAAAGCCTAACTACTGTTGTTTGCAATAATGTTTTCACAGGTTTGCCTACAAAGATGAATATGAAAAATTCAAACTTTATCTGACCATCATCTTATTACTTGGTGCAATATCTTGCATGTTTCTGCTGAATAGGTAAAGCTTTTGTTTTTGTCAGTCCTTAGAAGGACAATTGCAATTTTATATTTTTTGTGCTCATCAGGATTGATAGTACTGGGAAGTTTTTTTTAATTTGGACCCAGTGCCAACTTTCTGCATTGGCCTGCAGATCCCTTTCTTATGCCTCAACAATGTGCTTTATCTCCAACTGCATAAGAGAATCCTATAGTGTAGAAATAGGAGTTTTCTTTCCATTTCCATTGTGGCCTTTTTGGTTGGGGTCCCTGGTTTAGTAACAATCAGGAACAAATTATGGTCAGGGTTGTGTTGTAACCTCCTGCCCATATGGAACTGAATTATGACTGCTCACACTTATTCTACTCATGACCCTTGTAGTTGCCACAGAGAGAAGAATTTTATTGCAATAATCTGGGCTAGATTTAACCGAAGGATCCTGTGTTGAAGGGATAGGGTTCCAACCCAGTCCACAGAAATACAGTATTTTAAAGAAAGAAGACTTGCATTTATATCGTGCCTTTCACGACCACCGAACGTCTCAAAGTGCTTTACAGCTAATGAAGTACTTTTGGAGTGTAGCAACTGTTGTAATGTGGGAAACGTAGCAGCCAATTTGCGCACAACAACCTCCCATTAAACAGCAATGTGATAATGACCAGATAATCTGTTTTGTTAAGTTGATCGAGGAATAAATATTGGCTAAGACACTGGGGATAATTTCCCCTGCTCTTCTTCGAAATAGTGCCATGGAATCTTTTATGTCCACCTGAGAGAGCAGACGGGGCCTCAATTTAATGTCTCATCCAAAATATATTTCCATTTATTTGCTGGTAACCCTTGTATGTATATACTAATTAAATATTTTTTTTAATCCATTACAGGGCAATCATTTCTACTGTTTTGTAAATGATCTTCCTAGTTGTAAAAGTAACTTAATAAAACCAAAGGGCAATGGTTATACAGAACAACCCGCTGGGCAATGTCCAACATGACTAATCTGTTTCGAGTCCAATTTTCAGTAACATATGAATTTTGATGTTTAAATAATTAAGAACATAAGAACATCAGAAATAGGAACAGGAGTAGGCCATACGGCCCCTCGAGCCTGTTCCGCCATTCAATAAGATCATGGCTGATCTGATCATGGACTCAGCTCCATCTCCATGCCCACTCCCCATAACCCCTTATCGCCTTACCGCTCAAGAAACTGTCTATTTCTGTCTTGAATTTATTCAATGTCCCAGCTTCCATAGCTCTCCGAGACAGCTTATTCCACAGATTTACAACCCTCCGAGAGAAGAAATTTCTCATCTCTCTTTTAACTGGACGGCCCCTTATTCTAAGATTGTGCCCTCGAGTTCTAGTCTCCCCCATCAGTGGAAACATCCTCTCTGCATCCACTTTGTCAAGCCCCCTCATTATCTTATACGTTTCAATAAGATCACCTCTCATTCTTCTGAATTCCAGAGGCCCAACCTACTCAACCTTTCCTCATAAGTCAACCCCTCATCCCCGGAATCAACCTAGTGAACCTTCTCTGAACTGCCTCCAAAGCAAGTATATCCTTTCGTAAATATGGAAACCAAAACTGCACGCAGTATTCCAGGTGTGGCCTCACCAATACCTTGTATAGCTGTAGCAAGATTTTCCTGCTTTTATACTCTTATCCCCTTTGCAATAAGCTTTAATTTAAACTTTCAAGAGGTAATATTCAACTTTGATGGGGGGCAGAAAACAGGCAGTAGATGATCAGCAGCATGTTAGACATGCCACCTGATTTTTCTTTTCCATTTAAGTCAAGGGAAAGGAAAATTGGACGTGGTGTATAATAGGTAGCCACTTTGCAACCGCCAGTTTACTGCCCGGACCAAAGTTGAAAATGACTCTGTTTAAATGCTTTTTTAAGTATCTTGAGCTATCCAGATGGCTTAGTATAAATGCCTTGTGTGGTACTGTATTGAGCTACACAGAAGTTTCTGTGCTATATGGGCTGATATCGAGTGTGCCAATCAGAGACACTAAAATTGGTCTTCGTGTTCTGGGCTATGGAAGGAACAACTTGACCAGGCAGCTATCCAGACTCCCTGCAGGAAGTGTATGGATGGATGTGTGGTGTGAATAGGATCAGACTTGCCTGTGATGCACACCCAACGCATCCACAAACAGGCATGCATGCACCTGAGTGCCTAGTTCATTCATGAAGACTGGCAACTTGAAGGGACCAGAGGGGTGCTACTGCCCTTGGAACTGCACCCCTGTAAAAGTAGCCTTGTCTTTATCCGTTTTAGAACTTGAGACAATTGTTAACTGTTCAGCAAATTATTGCTCCCCCCCCTCCCCCACCCCCAACAACGCCAATTGAGAAAAACAAGCACCTTTCACCATGCAAAGCCGGACACTGGGAGATACACAGGGTGAGCTTGTGGTGACTACCACTCCAGTTTTTGCTTCTTTCTAATGGATAAGGACCAGGCCTCTGCATGCCACATCCCTGTGGGGATGCAGTTGACAAGAATTCACTTATTCTCACTTTCAGAAGAGGAGAGTAGTGTAGCACATGAGATTAGATTATTCTATTCCATAGAAACATAGAATGATACAGCACAGAAGGAGGCCAGAATGATACAGCACAGAAGGAGGCCAGAATGATACAGCACAGAAGGAGGCCATTCGTCCCAATGTGCTTGTTTTGGCTCTGTGGAAGAGCTATGCAAATAGTCCAAAACCCCTGCTCTTTGGTCATATCCCTGAAAATGTTTCCCCTTCAAGTATTTATCCAATTCCCTTTTGAAAGTTACCTGGAATCTGCTTCCTCCACCCTTTTAGACAGATCTCCTCTGAACACTCCCCAAGGCTTTGACATCCTTCCTAAAGTGTGGTGCTCAGAAACTGGGGCATAACACTCATTTTATAAAGATTTAGCATAACTTCCTTACTTTTGTACTCTCTGTCTCTCTTTATAAAGCTAAGAATCCCTTAATCCTTTTAAATAGCCATCACAACTTGTCCTGTCACCTTCAAAGATTTGAATACGTATACCCCCAGGTCTCTCTGTTCCTGAACCCTCTTTAAAATTGTATCATTTTGTTTATATTGTCTCTCTTCATTCTTCCTATGAAAATGAATGTTCATCTGCTATGTGTCTGCCCATTTCACCAGTTAATCTATGTCCTCCTGAAGACTGTTCCGATTCTCCTCATAGTTTATTACATTTCCGAGTTTTGCTTAGTCTGCAGATTTTGAAATTATGCCCTGTATACCCAAATCCAGGTCATGAATATATATAAAAAGAGCAGTGGTTCTAATACCGACCTCTGGGAAACACCACTGTATACTTCCCTCCAGTCTGAAAAACAATTGTTCACCATTACTGTTTTCTATTGCTTAGTCAATTTAGTATCCACAAAGCCACTGCCCCTTAAATCCTATGAGCTTCAATTTTTCTAACAAGTTTATTTTGTGATATTTTATCAATTTCCTTTTGAAGGTCTATATACACAACATCAACCACACTGCTTTCAAAGAACTCAATCAACTTAGTCAACCACGATTTGCCTTTAACAAATCTGTGCTGGCTTTCATTTATTTAACAAAATATTTGATGCCAAGCCACATTAGGAGAAATTAAGGCAGATGGCCAAAAGCTTGGTCAAAGAGGGATGTTTTAAGGAGCGTCTTTAAAGGAGGAAAGAGAGGTAGAGTGGCGGAGAGGTTTAGGGCAAAACAAAACAAGAAAGCAAGCAAAGGGTGAGTTAGACGAGCAAATACCTCAGCACAATTAAAAACTCAAGCTCCAACCTTATCACACAGTAAGAGGACTATGAAGAAAAATGTTTGTGGACACATTTAAAAGATAGAAAAGCAACTTAACGATAAATTTAATGATGCGATTGCAAATCACTTCATTTTTACTGTGGTCTAGACTTTCGGCACATCGCCCATATAAGCGCTGAGATGCAGGCTATCGCCCATATTTACTGAAAAGTGGAAACTAGTGCCCGATTATAGCCCATTTATCGCCGGCGCAACTTTCGGCATACATGAATGAGCTGCATCGCCTGGCCTATTTAAAAAAAAAAAATGACGTCATACTCCTGCAAGGCCGAGAATAGTGTTTTTATAATGGAAACTAGCGCCCGATTATAGCCCAGATTATCGCCGAGTGGCACTTTTGGCATTTTGCCCAAATGATCACTGGCCCAAAAAGACGCTGAAGAAAAGCTGCAATCATCTGACCTTAATGGCACTACTTGGCATTATGGATGCCATTTTCTAACTCTGAGGATCTGTAATAAAAGCCTGCTTCAAGTGCTTGTAAGGAGAATCAATTTTAAGGGCCTTTTTGACTCTTGCCAATCATCTAATCACATTTGTATTTGTTGAGGACAAATTAAGGGTTTTTATAGCGATTTATAGTGACGGGTCTGTAATTTCTCAACTAGTATTGATCACTAATCACATGCTGCAGAATAGAGATGGGAGAAGGTATATTGAAAAGCATTATGTGCTCAAAGAGGTGGCAGATTGCTGTGGAGGAGGAGACGTTACACCCAATGCATTTACTGGGATAAGCGATCATACCTGGACTTGTCCAATAACATGTGCGTTAGAAGGCTGCGCTGCTTCAAGGAAGTCATCAGTGAGATATGCCAGCTAATTAAGGGAGAGCTGCAGCTTTCAAGCACTATCAGGACCGCACTGCCCGTTAAGGTTAAGGTTACTGCGGCACTTTCCTTCTACGCGTCCGGCTCCTTTCAGGCCTCAGCTGACGATATTTGCGTTATCTCTCAGCACGCAACACATTGCTGCATTCGGCAGGTGCAAGCCTCATGGACTTTATAAGTTTCCTGATGACCAGGGAGGTACAGACCAAGAAGGCTTTGGGTTTCTCGTGAATAGCATACTTCCCCAAGGTGCAGGGAGCAATAGCCTGTACGCACATTGCCCTGCGAGCACCGTTACAGGATGCAGAGGGGTTTCGGAACCGAAAGGGATTTCACTCCCTTAATGTGCAGTTTGTTGTCGACCACAAGCAAATAATCATCATCATGGCAGTAAATGCAAATTTTCCAGGGAGCATCCATTATGCGCATATCTTGCGTGAGCACTGTGTCTGACCTGTTTGAGTCAGCCACAAGGTCACGGTTGGATGCTGGGGGGATAAAGGATATGGCCTTGCCAGCTGGCTCAAGACCCCCCCCCCCCCCCCCTGCTGTAAGCTCCAGACAGAAGCCGAGAAGCGCTACAACGAAAGCCATATAGCTACACGCAATATCGTCAAAGACAATTGGTGTGCTTAAACAGCGCTTCAGACCTCTCGGGAGGCAACCTACAATGCCACCCTGAGCAACTCGCTGAGCTCATTGTGGTGTGCTGCATGTTGCATAACCTAGCTATCAGGAGAGGACAACAATTGCCAGATGGGACCGCCGGTCCACCTCAGGAGAGAGGGGAGGCAAAAGAGGAGGATGTGGACAATCGGCCTGGTGATGAACCCATGCCCCAGGCTCCTCCCCGCAACTGAAAAAGCCCCTTGGTAGTTACACAGCTGCAAAACTGTTGCATCAGCAGCTCATAAATGAATGCTTTGCATGAACTTACATTGGTGGCAGTTATAATTGCATTACGTTTCATCCTTGCCTGGCCACGGCCATTGTTTCCAACCATTGTATTGATGTTTTACCTTGCGTTATTAGAAGACACTTCATAACAATTGTAAAATTAAATAAAAATGTTTAATAATTGAAGACTTAATTTTAAATTTCTTTTAACAAACATATATAACACCCCCAAACCCCCAACAGTCAACAACATTTGTAACACAACAATATAACTTCCTCCCACCATCCCAAACAATGAACATGCAACACTTAATTTTTTTTATTTATTTATTTTTTAACAACAACAACAATATACAGCACCCCCCCTCCCCTTACCTGCGGCCACGCTTCCATCCTGCACCTTGACCCCCCCCCCCCATTTCCCACTAACTAATGGGACCAAGACGTCTTGCAGCAGAGCACCTCGAGGCCTGCTGCTGTGGGGGGAGTGACGTCGGCTGAATTACGAAGAAACGTCTTCCAAGTCAGAAGGAAGTTCTTCCTCCTGTCTCGCATCTGTCGTGGTGCTTGGTGGTTCGGCACCTTGGGGTGCAGTGCCATATCCCGAAACTATTGCAAGCCGCAAGGCATCGACAGTCGGTCGTTTGCCCCTTTGCCGCAACTGTCTGCTCCATGCACTATGTTATTCGTGCGGACAGTGTGGCAATGTTGCCGGTCAACCCACCGAGCGCCCGGAGGGGCTCTCGACCTATGTCGACGCTCGCCCTCGACAGTGAGACTATGTCATCATTTGGATCTGCCTGTCACAGCGCGTGTCTACCTCACCGACTCAACCTCCGCGGGGTCGATGTGGGCACTGGTGTGCAAGCTGCTTGGTCCTGCTACTTCATCTGTTAATGACGTGGCCGCAGGTACCACATGAAAACTGGTCGTCATCCTTCTCCTCAGATTCTTGTTCCTCACCCCTGGTGACGACCACCTGCAGCGGTAAAGGGGTTGTTGGTGCAGGGTCCTCAGGAATCAGGACCACTGGTGAGCGCGGCAATGACAGGAGTGTAATGGAAGGGGGCATCATGTCCATGGGCTATGCTCTCAGACCTCCGTGTGGCCAGAGCTAATGTCCCAAAGTGTCCCAGGGCAGACAGCGAGCCAGGGCAGCTCTCCCCAAGTCCAGGCTAGGTCACCGTGTGAGTGACAGCAGCCGGAGAGACTCTCACAGTCTGGGTAAAGGTGACCGGATCCCTTGGTGCTCAGTTGTGCCCCATCCACCAATGTAACCAAAAAGGCGATGGTGCCCAAGTTAAAGACTTGCGCACACACACATTCTCCTAAACTAACGTGGTAGAAATGCCGAATGTTTGTGGTCTGTCTATTTCCAGTCAATCCTTTAAATAATAATTTAATACTGTTGATTAAATGTAAGGCATCTGAGCAAAATTAGACTTAAAGGGTAAAGATTCCGACCCAGTGCAAGGAAGCTACCTGAGCAGGGAAGCTACCCAATATTACCCAGCTTCATTACAATCCGGCAGATTGACATTCTAATTAATTCAGTGGATCATTACAATTTAAAATGTCATCATTTAATACTTACTCTTGCCGAAGCAACCAGGCTGTTCCACCTCTTGCGGCACTGGTCTGCCTCACGTCTATCGTGGGTCACTGAAGAAACAACAACGGCGGCGATATCGCCCCATATTTTTTGATAGGTGCGGGTGGGGAAGTTTTCCACACCCATCCCGGGTTAATTGTCCCCACCTATTTTCTATCACATTTACGAGGGCCTCATTCGTCTCATCCGAGAAGGCTTTCACCCTCCTTCTCCCTGACAGCTCCTCCTGCTACATACTAGTATCATTAGACATATTTCAGTACCACTCATATAGAGACCTCCAAGATTAAGACTATATAAAGTTTATGAAAAACTGAGACATTACTCAAATTACAACTGAATCCTTCAAAATGCTTTACAATGAAAATGGAATGGTAAAGTTATCTGACTGCTTGCTTTCTCCTCTCTCTCCCTCTCACTCTTCTGAGCATGCGCAGATGACCCCAGAATTCCCGAATCGCGGAAAAACTTCTTGCTTTAAAAAAAACTGCACATGTGCTGAACACCCGTTGCTATGGATGCCAGCCTTGCACGATTGAATACATCGCTAAGACCCATTCCACATCACTAAGGCTATCGCCCAAAATAAAAAGGTGAAACTAGCCCTTTTAAAAATTGGGCGATATTCCAGCGATCATGAAAAATAAAAAAACACTGAGGCCGGAAATATTGCCCATTTTTGGGGCGATAGCGATCATAGTAGAAAGTCTAGCCCTGTATTTTATTATGTTACAACTTGAGTGCCAACTCATTGGGTCACTGAGATAAAAAGCTTCTGGCAGTATGATTGTTGCACGTTTTTTAAAAAATTGGTTGCTGTTCCAGAACTGTTAACAAGCAAATATGTAGCAGCATCTTCTGTCTGGCCACTAAGCCAATCCTGTTGTGTACCATGTACTCCAATGGAAATGGAGTCAGGTTGCTGGATGGAAGGCAAAAATGGATAGCTACAACTACCTGAGACTGGGGGCCGGGGGCTGAGGCTGGGGATTGAGACGAGGGGCTGGGGATTGAGACTTGGGGCTGGGGGCGAGCGCGGCTCTGGGGGCTCAGTGTATCAGAGTCTTGTTGCTGGGCAAGTCTTGAACTGTCCTCGATTGTGTCTGGCTGGTGTCGGGGAGAAGTGCAACAGATTTTATTTAATGATTTCCATGGGTTGGAGAGGTTTTTTTTTTCCAGATTTACTATTTTTTTGGAGATTGCCGCTGGCTCGAAAGATTGGAAACAGTGCCCAGATCCAACTTGTTTACAGCGAGGGTCGTGCATGGAGAGGAAGGGCAGAGCAGCCAATCCCTGATTCCCAGATCCCTGGGAGCACCAACTCCTCCCCCACCACAAAGCTTCCGATATGTTCAGCCATGAACTCATTGAATGGCGGTGCAGGCTAGAAGGGCCGAATGGCCTACTCCTGCACCTATTTTCTGTGTTTCTATGTTTATGTTTTACCTGTGTTGGTACAGACTACAAAATTATTAATTTTCTTCAAGTAAAAATGCATCTTTAATTATACAGATTACATCGTACACCTTTTTCGTAAGGAATTCTACTTGTATGAAATCTATCTGATGGACTGCATCCCAGAGTACTTAAGGAGGTGGCCTTGGAAATAGCGGATGCATTGACAGTCATTTTCCAACATTCCATTGACTCTGGATCAGTTCCTATCGAGTGGAGGGTAGCCAATGTAACCCCACTTTTTAAAAAAGGAGAGAGAAAGCAGGGAATTATAGACCGGTCAGCCTGACCTCAGTAGTGGGTAAAATGATGGAATCAATTATTAAGGATGTCATAGCAGCGCATTTGGAAAATGGTGACATGATAGGTCCAAGTCAGTATGGATTTGTGAAAGGGAGATCATGCTTGACAAATCTTCTGGAATTTTTTGAGGATGTTTCCAGTAAAGTGGACAAAGGAGAACCAGTTGATGTGGTATATTTGGACTTTCATAAGGCTTTCGACAAGGTCCCACACAGGAGATTAATGTGCAAAGTTAAAGCACATGGGATTGGTGGTAGTGTGCTGACGTGGATTGAGAACTGGTTGTCAGACAGGAAGCAAAGAGTAGGAGTAAATGGGTACTTTTCAGAATGGCAGGCAGTGACTAGTGGGGTACCGCAGGTTCTGTGCTGGGGCCCCAGCTGTTTACATTGTACATTAATGATTTAGACGAGGGGATTAAATGTAGTATCACCAAATTTGCGGATGACACTAAGTTGGGTGGCAGTGTGAGCTGCGAGGAGGATGCCATGAGGCTGCAGAGTGACTTGGATAGGTTAGGTGAGTGGGCAAATGCGTGGCAGATGAAGTATAATGTGGATAAATGTGAGGTTATCCACTTTGGTGGTAAAAACAGAGAGACAGACTATTATCTGAATGGTGACAGATTAGGAAAAGGGAAGGTGCAACGAGACCTGGGTGTCATGGTACATCAGTCATTGAAGGTTGGCATGCAGGTACAGCAGGCGGTTAAGAAAGCAAATGGCATGTTGGCCTTCATAGCGAGGGGATTTGAGTACAGGGGCAGGGAGGTGTTGCTACAGTTGTACAGGGCCTTGGTGAGGCCACACCTGGAGTATTGTGTACAGTTTTGGTCTCCTAACTTGAGGAAGGACATTCTTGCTATTGAGGGAGTGCAGCGAATATTCACCAGACTGATTCCCGGGATGGTGGGACTGACCTATCAAGAAAGACTGGATCAACTGGGCTTGTATTCACTGGAGTTCAGAAGAGTGAGAGGGCACCTCATAGAAACGTTTAAAATTCTGACGGGTTTGGACAGGTTGGATGCAGGAAGAATGTTCCCAATGTTGGGGAAGTCCAGAACCAGGGGTCACAGTCTAAGGATAAGGGGTAAGCCATTTAGGACCGAGACGAGGAGAAACTTCTTCACCCAGAGAGTGCTGAACCTGTGGAATTCTCTACCACAGAAAGTAGTTGAGGCCAATTCACTAAATATATTCAAAAGGGAGTTAGATAAAGTCCTTACTACTCGGGGATCAAGGGGTATGGCGTGAAAGCAGGAAGGGGGTACTGAAGTTTCATGTTCAGCCATGAACTCATTGAATGGCGGTGCAGGCTAGAAGGGCTGAATGGCCTGCTCCTGCACCTATTTTCTATGTTTCTATGTTTCTATCTTGATACAGTTACTCCTTTTTAATAAACTTTATTTTTTGTTTTTGTTACCAGGGTAATTGATGAAATCTTTAATTTCTTGTTGGTCTGGTATTACTGCACGTTAACAATAAGGGAGAGTGTTCTCATCAGCAATGGATCAAGGTAATATGGTACTTTACTGTTTTTGGTACTTTTTTTTTACTACCTTGAGTTAGAATTATTGATTACCATGTCATTATTGATGCGACTCAGCATTCCAATTCTGTATCTTCCACCTCCCCACCTTCTCCAGTAACTGTCCCTGACGTAATGGTATTAACCAAAAAGGTCTAGTATTCCAGAGCAGAAAAGCATCATATCTAAAACAAAGTCCACACTAATAGCATTGATAACAACCTATATCCAATAATGAGATGTGGATTCAAGAATTTGGCAGCACATTGCACAGCTGCTTATCTCCTGAAGCTATAACGGACTTTTTACTGCAGATAGACCATATGGATCCAGCAAGGTGTTCAATGTAGACAACATTTTGCTGCAACAATGTACGGTTCTTTGGATACAATATACTTGTACAGTTGTTCATGATCTTATTTTACATTCTTGCATCTGGAAACAACACATTTGATACTTAGGGGATTCTCCCTCATCCGCTATAATTCAGAATAACAGCTGCAGAAACCCTCGAAAAATGGTATAAATAGCATCTAAGCCATTTTCCTTGGTTTCTGTGCCTCTTCTGCCGAAGTCACAGCGGGTAAGTGTGATAGCCTCGGAGGAAATTCACCCCCTTAGACTACAACCTACAGACATCTGGCCACAAGCTTTTTCAGCTCACTTTCTCAGTTTGCATCCAAGGAACTGATGCCCTTAGTGTGGGAGAAATACTCCCTGCTCTTTTTTTAAATTGCAAACAGCATGATTTTGAGATATAACATCTTCTCGACAGCAAAGGAAACAGTCTAACAACAATCAAATCCACATATGATACTCTACACCCTCCCCCCCAATTTTGCATTGATTGCCACGAACCCCCAAATTCTGAATTGGCATTTGCCTACCATTTTTTAAGTGTTTGATGTACCAGCCCATTCCCTCTCGCGCCTCACAACAGTTCTCAAAGCATTGTAAACTCTAAGGTGTTTCTGTGACCCATAATACCTCAAATTCTGTCCACTGTCAAATGCAGCCCTGATTTGAATCACCAGACAGGCTGGCAGCACACTTTCTGCCTACTATTTTGCCTGTCTGCCAAATCGCCCCATTAGTTAACCCAAACTTTCCTGTCCCCGGCATAGTTTATATATTGGTGTCTGCCAATTAATAAAAGGAGACATTTCTGGCTGTCAGTCTCTGAAGTGTTAATAGCATCTCAAGAAAGGAAGTCTTATTTAACCCATGTGACATAAAGCCAGTCTCCCTATAATACTCAGTGTTCACTTACATGAGCTCACCAAGCTCAGACCACTTCTAGGAAACCTAGGTAAGAGGCCTGAGGATTTGATTCAATATTTAGTACACCATAACTTGGGTAATTGTATCATCTATTGGAATTGTTACATTTTTGACACATTCAATTTTAATACAGTGGTATCACTAATGGTGGAAATTCTAAAAATGGCCAAGGGCTAATACACTCATACACTTAATATGTACACTCACCATTGTCATATTGAGCATGATGATAAATAGCAATCAAAATTGGTACGTTTTTAAAATCTATATTCTCCTCCTTAAGCCATTAGGGGGTGGATGGTTCCTGAACATGGATTTGAACGCTGAAAACATGATGGGATGATGTTTCCTCCCTGATTGCTGTAAGGCCCAATGTGAAATAACGTAAGACTTTGTGTTGGCTGCCTTGATAGCTTAGCAAGTTAATCAAGTAAATAGCTGAGAGGCACAGGCCAGGAACATCTCCGGTTTGATCCTTGCTAAACTCAGCTGGGGAGGCAGAGGAGGTTACAGTCCACCTCAGTGCTCCTGGATAAAGCAAGAGAAAATCAGACCAGGTTTCCACTCCTGTATCTAGTAATCACTGCTGTAAGTGCAACTGTGTGGATAGATGTTAGCTAAAGACTGGTTTGAGTTGGCTGCAATGCTCCCCAGAGTTTAATAGCATACCAAACTTCTCTCTCAAAATTCACACGAATAATTGCCACTTGGCTCCAATATGAGAAAAGATGGCAAGTATCTGTGAAACCATACCCCAACAGAGAGTTAATGCCTTCAAGAGCAGAGGTTAAAACAGAACTTAGTTAATTTTAACTCTGTTTCTAATGTAGATGCGCAGAATAAAACTGGCCAAATTAATCCTAAATTGACTGAATTAGTATTCTTATTCAGAGAGGCAACAAACAGGCTGGCTGTTGTAGAAATCAAAAAGATGTAAATACTGGACAGTAGAGGGTGCTGTACTGATGTTGGAGCTGAGCCACGTTATTGGGCCATGATAGAGGGAGTTTATTCCACACACCATCTGTAATATACCTAACTTTTAAATACTTAATATTGATAGAGAGTACTGAAGCTGTTGTATTCCCTCAGTATTAATGGACCAGATCTTGATGGGGCTGGTTTGATAAACAGTTGATGGTGGGGGGCCGTGGAGCGCAGTGACGGACGGGCACACGCTGTGGAGTATTGACTCTACAGCGTGCGTATTTATGTTTTGACAGGATCCCCTCCCGGAAGTCAGCCTGATTGACAAGCTTGGCTTCCAGTGGCGGGAACCACTCCGGAGCAGGCCGCAGTCCCAGGTAGGGAGCCTGTAGCTGCTATTGGGAGCATGGGGTAGAAGGGGTCCTATGCAGGGCAAGCTTGGGCGACCGGGAGTGGGGTGGAAGCTCTCCTGCTTCTCCCAGCCCACAGGCAGTGCTATAAAGGCACTTAACTTCTCCCTGAAGCTGTCCTCGCCTCCTTTCAGCTGCTAGGTTGAATCTGAGGCTGTCAGGCTTATCATATTTAAATGGCCAACCTGCTTCCTGGGAGCAAGTTGGCTGCCCGCCTCGTGTTCCGCTTCCATTAAAGTGGGCAGGTTGGGTTTGAGATTTTGAATGTTTTAACATCTCTCCCTCCCCCAACCCACCTGTTTTTTGGGTTGTTAAAATTTACCCCAGTGTCTCTGAGCTTGTTGAGCCCAATAATTCCCCAAATCATTTTCCTGTTTGGATTACACTTTTTAAAAGTGCTTTGGTATAGTTAACTGATAAACTGCAGCTGAACCTTCATCACATTAGATTATAACAAGTCGTTGAACTGCTGTGCTCAAAAGAGTTTTATAACAAGTCGTTGAACTGCTGTGGCTCACAGTAACCCTCTTGCACTTCTCTCCATTGTGGTGTTCTATCTCCATTTGTCTCAGATTCTTTTTTTTTTCTCCTTATGTAAGTCTCTCCATGTGTCTCCTCTCTCTTCAGCAGGCATAACTTTCTCTTTGTGTAGCTCCTTCACTGATGTACTCAGTTTTTCTTGCCTTTTATTTTTAAAGTCCATGGTAGACAGCAAGATGATAAGGTAACACATATTTGGTTGGAAATGGACACTGGAATCAGATGGGAGAAGCTGTTCAGGAGCTGATAGAATATGCATGGGTGAGAGAGAACGTAGGTGGCTGGGAGCGAATGAGAAGGAGCATTGCAGACAAGGAGACAGAGGGTGGAACCTGACAATTGGGGGGGTGGTGACAGCTGATAGGGACTTGGGGTTCTGGTTTTGAATTATGGATTCTAAGAATTTGCTCACAAGTGACATTACAGTTTGTCTTTCTCTCCCTTCGTGAGCAAGGGTGTTACTTCAGCTATTCTCTAATCACACAGCACAATTGTATATTTAAGGAGAAGTGAAAAAATGTGGACATGGCCTCTGCTATCTCTGACTTTTAACAGCCTATGGTATGGGTGCATGCCATCAAGGCCTGGTAACATATCCACGTTACATTTTTAGAACCAATTCCTGTTTTTTTTTACAGCTAACTCCATCAATTGTTCCATATCCTCCTCTCGTACACCTATATTTTCAGATTTTCACTCATCATTTGTAAAAAAGAGAGTGCAAAATATTTATTTATTATCTCTTCTATGCCTTCATGTTCCACAATTAGACTATTTCTTTAATTCCTGAGTGGTCCTATTGTTTTATTTTTATATGCTTATAGAAACCCTTAGTATTTCCTTTCTGTATTTATCTGCTAGCCTGCTTTCACATTGCCTGTAGCCCTTCTTATTTCTCTCTTCCACCTCCCCTTTCCCCCCCCCCCACTACACTTTTTTGCATTTGCATTGTTAGCGCTAATTTTAATAAGCTTCCCAGTTTAATTTTACACATTCGGTTTATGGAACTCTCTTTACTTTTCACTGTCCGGGAATATATTTGTTTTGTACTCCATACACCTTGTATTTGAGGATTTTCCACTTGTGATGCAATGACCCGTCCAGTTAATTTGAGCCAGGTCCCCTTTTATCAAACCAAACGTTGCCATTTTCCAGTCCAGTACCTTTTTCCAGTCCATCACCATTCTCTTCACTTATTCGTGATCCTTTTCTATTCTTGCATTGAACCTAAGTATATTGTGGTTAATATTTCCAAATTGTTCCTCTACTCCCGCATCAATGATTTTTTCCATTTTTATATTCCACGTCACATAAAGCAATGCATCTTTTCTTGTTGGACTAGAAACATTCTCATCTAAAAAGCAGTCCTAGATGTATTCTGAATTTGATGGTATGCATTACCTTTATTACAGTCTATTTTGGGTTAGTCATAATTGCCCAGTATTATTGCCCTGTTTTTGCATAGTTCTCTGAACTGCCTGCAGATCACCGCCTCTATTTCATCGACTCTGTTTGGTGGCCTGTACTGCACACCAGAAATTGTACCATTTCCATTCTTCTTTCTTACTACAACAACAACAACAACAAATACATTTTCCAGTCGTCTTAAGAATAGAAAAGGATTGCTGGACTGGAAACAACTTAATCTTTATGCTCTTGCGCTGTGACAGAATCCTTTACTAACAGTACCACCCACTCCATTATTTCCCCTCCTGATCTCTCTGCGAAAATGTTGTAACCAAAAGCATTAAGTTCCCAGTCTATCCACATGCATACCACTCAAGTCATGGCGTGTTGACCCTTAGTGCTTTTCCTGCTTTTCTCATTTAAAATTTTGTTGTGGCTTTCCCCTTCTGCAGTAGCGTTTTTAGCTCTCACTACCTGAAGTATCTATCTTTCCCTTTCTCCTGATGTTTCTCAATATCTGTTTCAGCTAACCTTTCTCTTGTCTATTCCAACAGCTTTATTAGCCCTGCTCTCCCTCAAGTTTCAATCCTAGACTTTGCCCACTCACTGCCATATTGGGTTAAATCCTCCCTACTGCTCTATTCACCCTCTCCGCAAGGACATTGATGCTGTTATGATTCGGTTGAAGACCATCCCTTTGGTATAGTCTTCTCTTGTTCCAGAGGTTGCTCCAGTGCCCCAGGAATGTGAACCTTTCCCTCCTGCACCAAGCCTTGCAGCCACACGTTGACCTTTCTTGTTTTTCTCTCCTTAACATGTCCAGCATGTCACACAGGAAGCAACCTCGATATTACTACGCTTGAGGTGTCCCTTTGCAGTCTTGGTGCCTAACTCCTTAAACTCACTTTGCAAAACATGAATTGTACTTCTATCTATGTCGATGGTTCAAACATGGACTACGACTTTTAGCTACTTTCCCTCCCTTGCCAGAGGTTTTCCCATTTGGTCCCTGATACCCTTCACACTGGCACCAGATAGCAGTGACTCCCAGTCATGACTGCAAAAAAGGCTGTATACACCTGACTGTAGATTCCCCTACAATATCACTTTCCTATACTTGTTGTCTACCTGCCACTCATCCCATTGGATAGTGTTGTGTCTAATGATGCTGAGTGTGGCAAATTCCTCTTGGAACACAGAGATCCTTTGCTTCTAAACCTCCGTTTTCTAACACTTAATGTAAATGTAAGTTTCTGGACACACTGAGGATCCACACACGTCACCAAGCTTCTTTGCACTGTTATCCCTTGTGTCTAACTTGGAAAAATGTAGATAATGTGAGCCTGAACTCCCACTAACACCAAATGCTTGCATACTCCCTCTAAGGCTGAAGTTCCTCTGACACTAACCTCCTCCTTCGACTGGCCTCCCTCAGCTCGAGGTCAGCAGTTGATGGAGCCTTACTAGGATGGTAGTCGTATCAAATCTGCATTGTTTTCTGGTGTACATAAATACATCGATTTTAAGTGTGCCAACCGGTAGAAAACAGTTTATTCCCTTTATTCAATGATGACAACACTTTAGCAGTGGAACAGAGTAAAAGGCAGGGCTAGTCACATGCACTCAAATAGTCAGAAGGAGTCTGCTTTCTGTCCTCCAAATCCATTTGAGCACTGGAACAGTTATTTCAGTCCATAATAATTGAAAGGTTACATGTTTCGTTGCCTTTTTCTTGAGCAAGTTTACAAGGTGAGCTTTACATGGGAGGTACTGCTGTTGATGCAAAGTGAAGGAAACAAAACCACATGTAGGGAGGCGCCTTTGGTTCCTCTCATACTGGCTCACACCAAAGGTGAAGTATTGACAGTGGTCTTTCAACCTTGACTCACCAGTCAGGAATTAATTATCTTCTCGGGACGTCTTCATGGCTGTGTTGATAGCATAATACAAGATGTCTACTCTCTAGGGACGTCTTCATGGCTGTGTTGATAGCATAATACAGGATGTCTACTGAGTGGTTGCTACTTTATTTTTTGCCCCATCTCTTTCGTCATTAGCATTGCTTTTGTCAGGCTTGTGGTTAACAGCAGATTTGCCAAAAGCAGCAGCAGAGTACATATGTATCTTCATCTAGCTACATCTTTTATTTTATTTTTGTTGATACAAATGATTGTTTACCCATCTCTAGTCTCGTTTGAAATATAGCTATCATACATTTGGGTAAGAAGGCTTTCAGAAATGAACAATAGGTGTGATATTACAAATGCATCACAATGGATTGCAAGATATAGTTTTAAAACTAACTCGTTGACTTTTCCTGTCATTTCTTATCAGCATTTAAAAAAAACCCCAATATATTTACATATAAATATAAACTTGGATATAGCTATCTATAATGAATTAATAATCTTGCACAGCATGACTTCAATTATAAATTCTTATGTCCACATTGATACTGGGATTTCTCTCACTGCAATTAAACCCTCCCACCATTGGTGGCAATATAGCGTCTCAGTTTTTTATCTCCCAGCTCTTCAACCTGTAATGCAGAGAAACTCTTGCTCCACCCAACACTGCTTCTCTGTTTGCCAAACTGCTAGAAGTTTTGCTATTTCACTATAAAAATATAAAGTCAAAGTATTATATAAAAAACGGATAAAATGAATGACTCCAGTATTGCCAACCCCACTGCCTCATATCAGGAGACAAACGTTTAAAAAATAATTGCTTTTTTTTTTCCCAACCCAACCCCTCGCTGACCTTTGCTCTCTGATGGGAAGCGCATTCGGCCATCACTAACCAATTACTGACCTAAGAACATACAAAATAGGAGCAGGAGTAGCTGGATCGGTGGCCCTGCTGTCGCGTTACTCGCAGGCCGGCCCCGCTCCTATTTTTGACCGTTACTCTTTCCGGAACATAACCTCCTCCAGCCAGAGTCTGAGATTTCTGCGCTCCTCCAATTCGGGCCTCTGGTGCGTTCCTGATTTTAATTGCTCCACCATTGGCGGCCGTGCCTTCAGCTGCCTCAGCTCTGGAATTGCCTCCCTACACCTCTCCGCCTCTCGACCTCTCGTTCCTCCTTTAAGACGCTCATTCATACCTACTTCTATAACCAGACTTCTGCCCAAATTTCTCCTTATGTGGCTTGGTGCCAAATTCTGCTCGTTGACTCTTCTATGAAAACGCCTTGGGGTATTTTATTACATTGAAGGCGCTAAATCTAAGTTGATGTTGTGGTATGCTGCCCACTGATCGAAATACATGGCCGACATTTTGGATATCTCCAGTTACAAACCAGTTACTACACTCCTGTTTCCTCTCATTCCCTGAAAATATCAGTCAATAGTAAAGTTTCCACCAGACAGCTTTAACGTACAAGCCTTAAGACTCTCAATTATATTGTCGACCACTTTTTTTAATATCACTCACTATTTTTTTCTGTAAGAATAAGCGTATATTCTTTTCTGCCCATGCGTAAATCACATTTGTACATGCATGTGCAAATCGCCATTTTTCTCTCTTTCTCTCCCCCACCCAAAATCCCAAGATTAAGGCGTTCCATCGCAAGTGATGCTTTATTTCACTCCGAAATCGCATCCCTAGCGATGGATTTGAGAGAGTTGGCAATACTGTGGCTCTAATACTCAGGCTAAATTACATTCACACATCCTGAACTCGCGCCATCTCATCCTGTTTCAGCTCTCCCTTCAAAAAAACACAACCCTTGACCCCCTCCATCCTTGCAAACTAGCACCTGCTCCAACCTCTCTCTCCTCTCCCAAGTCCTTGAACGTGCTGTCGCCTCCCAAATCAGTGCTCATCTCTCCCAGAACTCCATGTTTGAATTCCTGCTATTCTGTCCCTGACACAGTATTCGAAACAGCACTTATCAAAGTCACAAATGACATCCTGTGTTAGTGTGGCAAAAGTGAACTATCCCTCCTCATCCTTCTCGACTTTTATGCAACCTTTGACACGGTTAACCACGCCATCCTCCTCCAATGCCTCTTCACTGTTGTCCAGCTGGGTGGGATTGCACTTACCTGGTTCCATTCTTATCTATCGAATCGTAGCCAGAAAATCACCTGCAATGGCTTCTCTTCCCGCTCCCGCACCGTTAACCTCTGGTGTCCCCCAAGAATTTAATCTTGGCCCCCTCCTATTTCTCCTCCACCTGCTGCTCATCCGTGACATCATCCGAAAACACAGCATCAATTTCCACATGTACCCTGCGACTCCCAACTCTACCTCATCGCTACCTCTCTAGACCCCTCCACTGTCTCTGAATTGTTGGACTGCTGGTACTTGATGAGCACAAATTTCCTTCAAGTAAATATTGGGAAGACCAAAGCCATTGTCTTTGGTCCCTGCCACAAACTTCGTTCCCTAGCCACCAACTCCATCCCTCTTCCTGGCAACAGTCTGAGGCTGAACCAACTGTTCGTAACCTAGGTGGTGTCATATTTGACCCTGAAATGAGCTTCCAACCACACGTCCGTGATATAACTAAAACTGTCTAGTTCCACCTCCATAACATTGCCGACTCCACCACTGCCTCAACTCATCTGCTGAAACCTTCATCTGTGCCTTTGTTACCTCTAGACTTGACTATTCCAGTGCCCACGTTCTACCCTCGGTAAACTTGAGGTTATCCAAAACTCTGAGGCTCGTGTTCTAACTCGGACCAAGTCCAGTTCACCCATCACCCCTGTGCTCGCTAACCTACTTTGGCTCATGGTTAAGCAACACCTCGATTTTAAAATTCCCATCCTTGTTTTCAAATCCCTCCATCGCCTCGTCTGTCCCTATCTCTATAATCTCTTCCAGCCCTACAACCCTCCACCAAGATATCTACACTCCTCCAATTTTGGCCTCTTGAGCATCCCTGATTTTAATTGCTCTACTATTGGTGGTCGTGGCTTCAGATGCCAAGGCCCTAAGCTCTGGGATTCTCTCCCTAAACCTCTCCGCCTCTCTACCTCTCTTTCCACCTTTTAAGGCGCTCCTTAAAACTGACCGCTTGGTCATCTGCCCTAATATCTCCTTATTTGGTTCAGTGTCAAAATTTGTTTGATAATGCTCCTGTGAAGCGCCTTGGGATGTTTTACTATGTTAAAGATGCTATATAAATACAATTTGTTGTTGACTACACTTTGTCTGAAGACCCTGTGTGCAAAATCACAGGAAATCGATTACATCAGCATTGTCCAGTATGGTCATCACTAGCCACAACTCTTTTGGGGGGGGGGAACAAAATAAACATTAGATCAAGTGCCCCCCCGATCTGGGGGACACTCCAGACACTTAACTGCCCCATTTTCTAATAAATGTTTTTTTTTGTTTTTTTGTGGGGGGGTTTTTGTGATTTTTTTTGGGGGGGGCATTAAAACCATATATTTTACAAGTGCCCCCTATAAAAGGGGAGGGGGACACTAAAAATCCGGCAATTAAAGCAAATTAAACTTTAAAACATATAAAATCAAATTAAAATTTGGTTGCCGGGTTACCACTAGCCACAATTCTTTTTGGGGAATACAAATAAACATTAGATCGAGTGCCCCCCGATGTGGGGGACACTCCAGACACTTATACCTGCCCTTTTTTTTTTCCTTTTCTGATTTTTTTTTTGGGCATTAAAATCATGTAATTTACAAGTGCCCCCTATAAAAGGGGAGGGGGACACTAAAAATCCGGCAATTAAAACAAATTAAACTTTAAAACATATAAAATCAAATTAAAATTTGGTTGCCGGGTTACCACTAGCCACAACTCTTTTGAGTAAACAAAACAATCATTAGATCAAGTGCCCCCCCCCCCCGATCTGGGTGACACTCCAAACATTTCGCAAGGCCCTTTTTAAAAAAAATATTTTTGTCGATTTTTTTTTTGGGCTCTAAAAACATAATTTACAAGTGCCCCCTATAAAAGGGGAGAGGGACACTAAAACCCGGCAATTAAAACAAATTAAACTTTAAAACATAAAATCAAATTAAAATTTGGTTGCCGGGGGTGATGATGCACTCCAGTCCCTCCGGCGCCCACCTCTCGCGGAAGGCCGCGAGCGTACCGGTGGACACCGCGTGCTCCATCTCTAAGGACACCCTGGCCCGGATGTAGGCACGGAAGAGAGGCAGGCAGTCAGGCTGACCACATGTGGCTGATTGGGAATCCAGATGTGTCCAATTGCAATTTTGATTAGTTGTCCACACTGCATCCTATCTTGAAGATTTAAAAATGTTGCTAGTGGCTTGATGCTGCCAGCACCCTCTACGTCTGACCTTGGTATTGCATTAGAAAGGATTTTTTTTTGTACACCAGGAATTATCAGGTAAAACTGCTATGTGAAACTTTCTCATTGTGATAACTCTGTGGTATAATGAGTTACTAGTGAACTTGCTTTTTCAGTCACACTTTTCCCTGGATCAGCTCCAGTATTGAAAAAACAATGAGCAATAATTGACACAGGCACAGTCCTTTGTTTAATAGCAACCGAATCTGCTGACTCCCTGCCACACCCCTGCCTTTACAGTATCGGTGCAGAGCCCCTTCAGTCAGGCACAGAATAACTGGTTTGGTCACGTGATCAGCTGCAAACAAAAAAGTTTGTTGGAGAATGACATAAGTAGAACCATCATGTTTACTTTTAATAAATGAGATGGTTTAAAAGTGACACTAAATTTTGAAAGCCTGTCTCATTATTACCTAATGAGATTGAGAGTATTTCAGTTGGAAAGGTCAGGTGATCACCATTGGCCAATAGGCGTATACAAAAAAACCACCAGTTTTAAAAAATTTAGATGTTTGAACTAGATTATTAGATAGGCATGTCATGATTTTAGCAGTTTTATAGCTTGAATTTATGACTAAGGGAAGCAAATCTTCCATTTGTGGTATAATTTGTAATAAAAAAAAAACTTGTATTGGGTATGCATAATGGATGTAAATTTATTTCTTTAATCATAGATTTATTTTCATTGTTAAAGTTTCTATCTTGCAAGAAAACTTCCATCAACTTTCATGCTTTTTGGAAAGTGGATTGAACATACCACATTATGGGCCCAAGTTTCCACATGATTCGCGCCTGATTTTTAGGAGCAACTGGTGGAGAACGGACTATTTTAGAAATCGCAATTCTCCACATTTTTTTTTCTGCAGTTCTAGTCAGGTAGAACAGTTCTAGTTTAGAACAGAATTTTTTCTTCAAAAGGGGGCGTGTCCGGCCACTGACGCCTGATTTGAAAGTTTCCACAGTGAAAATGTACTCCAAACTAAAGTAGAATGGAGCCAGTTCTACACATTAAAAAATCAGGCGCAGGTTACAAATTAGGCGTCCAGAACGAGGTGGGTGGGGGGAAGGGAACTCATTAAATTCGACAATAAATCCTTATTTATACTTCTACAAATATTATACAAATAAATCCAACCTGAATAAACATTTATAAGCCAAGAAAAGATTAACCATCTTCCTACCTGTGTGAAAGTGCTTCAGCCAGGGAGAATTCTGCAGCCGTTCGTGTCGCTGAGCGGGAGAGAGGGGGAGGGAGGGAAGAGAGAGGAAGGAGGGGGGGGGGGGGAAGGTGGGGGAAAGAGAGGGGGTGGGGGAAAGAGAGGGGGGGGGGGAAGAGAGAGGTCGGGTCGGGTCCAGTGGGGGGCGGGGGTCGGGGAACAGGAGCGCGGGTCGGGTTGGGTCAGTCGGGTCGGGGAACAGGAGCGCGGGTCGGGTCAGTCGGAGGGGGGGAGGGGGGGAGCGGGTGTCGGGTCTTGTCGGGGGCGGGGAGCAGGAGCTGGCCGTGGGAGGAGCCCCAGTGAGTCCATTCAGCCAGGGCTATAGGGGCCCCTCCCACACAGTTCGGTGCCTGGAGCTTACTGCACTTGCGTGCCGACTGTGGCGCGCATGTGCAGAGGTCCCGGCACTGTTTTCAGCGCCGGGACCTGGCTCCGGCCCCCCCACAGCTTGTGCTGGCTGCGCCGAGGGCCAGAGGACCTGTAAGTAGGTGGAGAATACAGAGGATTTTTTTAGGTGCGAAAAACGTGCGTCCGTTTTTTTTCTTGTGGAAACTTGGGCCCTATAAGTGACCTAAATAAACTGTTAATTTGGTTTCAAGCATAAATGTTTCATCACTTGTTTCTTTATCTGATAGAATCAAGGGCTGGTGGGTGTCTCATCATTATGTGTCTACATTTCTCTCTGGGGTAATGTTAACATGGTAAGCTTCAAACTTTCTTCAATAATTCAACATTGGGCAAAAGTGTACTTTAAAACATTTTAACATATTTTGGGAAATTCTTGTGACAAAACGGTCATTTATAGTAAAATTTACATTAAAGTTAATTTATGGACTCCCGCCCCTCCCTAATTGTTCAGTGGATAAATGCATCTCTAGTTGTGATCACAAGTAGAGGTGTATTTACCCACTGAACAATTGGCCATATAACAGGAAAGGTTCACGATTTCATCCTCAGTCTGTACTGAAGTGGCTAAACTCAACTAGGAAAGTAGTGGGGCATTACAATTACATCCCTGACTTATCGAAGGCAAAATCAACCCACATTTTTCTGCTCCTGATTACAATACTGTGACAATTCTGGAAGTGCACGTGTGCAGACACCAGCTGGAATTTTAGCCCTTATTTCAAGGGGGATGGAATACTAAGGGGTGGAAGTTATGCCATAGTTATATTAAGCTCTGCTTAGACCACCTTTGGGAGGATATATTGTCCTTGGATTCACCAGTATGATACCAGGGCTAAATGGTTAAGTTATGGGGACAGGTTGCATAGACTAGGCTTGTATTCCCTTGGGTATAGAAGATTAAGGGTTGATCTAATTGGTGTTTAGGATGATTAAAGGATTTGATAGGCTAGATAGAGAGAAACGATTTCCTCTGGTGGGGGACTCCAGAACTTGTATTTCATTGGCTTAGCTCTAATTTTAAGGTATTCAAGTGTGATGTCAGGAATCACTTTCTCACACAAAGGATGGTGGAAATTTGGAACTCTTTCCCCCAAAAAATTGTTGAGCCGAGGTCAACTGAAAATTTTGAAACTGAGATTGCTAGATTTTTTTTTTGTCACACCAGGGGATTAAGTGATGTGGAACCACGCCAGGTAAATGGAGTTGAGGTACAGATCAGCCATGATCTAATTGAATGGCAGAATAGACTCATGTGGCTGAATAGCCAAATCCCGTTCCCTTGACAGGATTAGGTTGGGCTGTTATGTCTCCTCATTCCAATCACCTGCCAACACTCACTGTAAAGGCTCTCACACAAATAATGGTCGCTTATGAGTTACTGAAGGGCAACCGTGCTCAATGCACCATAGCCCAGTTAGGGTGTCAAAGTCTTAAGGTAGGTGGGGGTGGGGTAGAATTGATGACCAAAAATAAAATGATCCCCTGTTGGACAAAAGATGTGGAATATCAGGTAAAGACAGGATCAGGTGCTTTTTATTAGCTTAGTTTGCAGAATGTATTTTTTTACCTAGGTTTTCAATTACTGTTTTTAAAAGAACACTTGTATGCAGCATTGCTTCTGAACATTTTTCCTATTAATAATTCATCTCTTTGTCCTTAAGGCCTAATGGGTTAATGTATCAGATGTTTCGCAGTCAATTTCTAGCATTTTCCATTTTTCAAAGTAAGTATTTTGTTTTCTCTGCCTCCTTGATGTTTGCAACTTGCATTATGTGATATGTGCCACTTTTTGGGAAGGGAGAAACTAGGGCAGTGAGGTAAATCTGTTTAAGAAACAAGTACTTGTTCATATTGCATCAAAATGGGAGATTTTGGTCATCACCTCGGAGAGTTTAGCGTGAACATTGTGAGTTGCATTTCTACCCAGTCAGGCTGACTATAATTATAGGGTCACCTCTCCAAAGTGGTGGCTAAAATCTTTATTTTCATATAAGGTTGGAAAAGCCTTGATTTCTATGGTAATTGCATCGATGAGTAAGGAAAAGGCTGGCCTAAGTAGATCTGCGGTGAACGTTCTTCAGCTCTTTTGTGCTTTTTTGCTTTCAGAAAAGTTGTACTTTTTAAAGTAACTGAATAATTCCATTTTTTTTTTTTACTGTATTTTCTAACTTCCTTTGAAGACCTACATGATATTGTAAAATCTCTGGGCTGTGAAGTTTTACATGGAGTGTGTCAACCAGAGCCTTGTTAGCTCTGCCCCTCCTTGTCAAAATCCAGCTTTTACCCTTTCATCTGTGCAGACAAAGTCAAATGATACCTATCTGATTTCCCTTGCACCCTCTCCTCCCACCCAAGGTAAGATGCCTTGCTATTCTCAGTTTTTTTTTTCCATGGCATGACCAGTGCTGCTCCAACGCAGCTGGCAGACAATATGCATCCATGCAATTCCCCACTATTTAGCCCGGTTGGAAACTGATGAAACCTTTTATGCATGTTCAGTTGGTTAGTGTCAGTCATTGTTGAGACTTCAACCTGTGATCATATAAGATGTTAAATGAACATTCTAACCATTGCATTATTAAACCATTACCATTTTTGCTCATGGCTAGAATCTTCTCTCAAAATTCGTTATGGGAATTTTTTTTAACTGACTACTTGGGCCTTACACTTATACATTGTGATCATGAGCACTTTGCAGTACATCCAAGTATGTGAATTTGAGTTTGAAATATTCTAGAGGTATAAGCAAAGCTGAGCATATTAATATAAGGAGTTAAAATTTTCAAACACTTGAGTCAAATTTTAGCATTTTATCTTGGAATTGTAATTCCCCACCTTGGTGAAGGAAATAAGGGGTGATCAGTAGTCACTGTGTATAGCAGCATTGTATTGGATTCAAAAGGAAGTGTCATTATGCAGAACAAGAGCAATTCTTCTTGTGAGATTTTGACCGTAAGCAGGTAATTAAAGGTTGTTGTCCGATTAAAGGGAAACAATTTTCTTAGCAGAGGATAAGAAAATCAGTGAGGAATGTTAGAGCAGTTCTTGACATTGGGCAGATTTCAGAACAGATTTCTTGCTTCAAGCCTTTATCCTGGAATGGTATGTAACATTAGCACAGAACCGAAAGAAGGTGTGGAAATACATTTAAGCAATATTGATGTATTCTAAGCAAGATAATCAGAGCACATTAGAGCACTCTAATAGTAATAAAGTGTAACGTATCTATTGGCATCGGTTATATTCCCAGCTTCCCATGATCATTCGTGAGAGTGTACCATTTAGGTTTTGCTTAATAATCATTTAAGCTTATAAATCCATTTTCCTGCAGGTTGTGTACAGTTCCTGCAGTATTATTACCAAAGTGGCTGTCTTTATAGATTGCGGGCATTGGGGGAAAGGGATCACATGGACCTTACAGTAGGTATGTGATGCAGCAGTAATTTGTATTCTTAAAGACTTCAGTATTTACAAAATAACTACACTGTCTTCAATTAGGAGAGTGAAACGACAATGATGTCCTGTGTTTCTCCCCCACCCCCCCCCCCCCCGCCCCCAATCCCTTTTGCAGGGTACTACAGAGTAAGGGTATGTAGGTGTGTGCCCATCATCCTATCATTCACTAATTTCTCAATCTTAGCTGTTCCCCTGTGGATGTGTTAAATGGATTCCAGGTGCCTTCCTCAGATTTCCCTTCATTCTTGTGGGAAGAGTCACACTTGACAAATTAAAAAAAATTATTATTCATTCTCAGATGTGGGCATCACTGGCAAGGCTGGCATTTATTGCCTATCCCTAGTTGCCCTTGAAATGCTGGTGGTGAGCCTCCTTCTTGAACGACTGCAGTTTGTGTAGTGAACGTGTTCCCACCATGCTGTTCCAGGATTTTGACCCAGTAACCTCTGTAATCTTTGACACTGAAGTTTTCGTCGTCGTAGATTTGATAACTCTCAATTTGGTTTAATTTATAGTGAACTCTGCCCTTATGCTTGATGTAACGTTGATAAGTTTCTTCTGCTCCTAGCCTGGGTCTGACTGCTGCAGATTGGCAATTGAAATGACCTGAATCAGTTCTAAATAATCAGTCACTCACCATCACTGAACACGATGCTATAATAATGGCACAACAGAATACTCTAAACTTGTGCATCTAGCATTGTAATGTGGCTAGATTAACAGTTGATCTCAGCCATATATCATCATCATTCCTGACACTGAAGAAATTGGGCATATAATGAACAAAACATTATCCCCACGGTCTGGAGGTTAATTAAACATTCTACTACATCCTACTGGGTGTGTGAGAAAGTACAAGTTCAACTCATTCAATTACAGAAACTTTTCAATTTGAATTGGAGTGAGAAGTGGGGAATTTTCTTCCTCTGCTTCCATTTCATCTTTTGCCAAAATTCAACCACAGTAATGTATTGTCTTCATAAATAGATGCATTCCTAGAGTACAGTAATGCCCAACTTGACTGTTTGGCATAGTGTCCTAATTTGAAAGTGATATTAAAGAAAGGGAGTATAGATTACGCATAGCCACACACTGCCTAATGGCTGATGCTCCCACTTGTTTGGGAGTGAATGAAAACGGGAAGAACCTAAAGAGTGGAGTAAATAGTTACCAGATGGAGCAAGGGAAATAATTTGTACAAATTTCTGTAACTAGAAAGAACAAAAGGTTTAAAGTTTTATATTGTAATTTTTTTAAACTCCTAAAATTTGATGCTGGGTAAAGAAACATAGCCATACAAACATAGAAAATAGGTGCAGGAGTAGGCCATTCGGCCCTTTGAGCCTGCACCACCATTCAATATGATCATGGCTGATCATGCAACTTCAGTACCCCATTCCTACTTTCTCTCCATACGCCTTGATCCCTTTAGTCGAAAGGGCCACATCTAACTCCCTTTTGAATATACGTAACGAACTGCGCTCAACAACTTTCTGTGGTAGAGAATTCCACAGGTTCATAATTCTCTGAGTGAAGAAGTTTCTCCTCATCTCGGCACTAAATGGCTTACCCGTTATCCTTAGACTGTGACCCCTGGTTCTGGACTTCCCCAACATGGGGGACATTCTTTCTGCATCTAACCTGTCTAATCCCGTCAGAATTTTATATATTTCTATGAGATCCCTTCTCATTCATCTAAATTCCAGTGAATATAAGCCTAGTCGATCCAGTCTTTCTTATGTCAGTCCTGCCATCCCGGGAATCAGTCTGCTGCACTCCCTCAATAGCAAAAATGTCCTTCCTCAGATTAGGAGACCAAAACTGTACACAATATTCAAGGTGTGGCCTCACCAAGGTCCTGTACAACTGCAGTAAGACCTCCCTGCTCCTATACTCAAATCCCCTAGCTATGAAGGCCAATATGCCATTTGCTTTCTTCACTGCCTGCTGTACCTGCATGCCAACTTTCAATGACTGATGTACCATGACACCCAGGTCTCGTTGCACCTCCCCTTTTCCTAATCTGTCACCATTCAGATAATCTGCCTTCATGTTTTGCCACCAAAGTGGATAACCCCACATTTATCTACATTATACTGCATCTGCCATGCATTTGCCCACTCACCTAACCTGTCCAAGTCACCCTGCAGCCTCTTAGCATCCTCCTCACAGCTCACACTGCCACTCAGCTTAGTATCATCTGCAAACTTGGAGATATTACATTCAATTCCTTTGTCTGAATCATTAATGTATATTGTAAATAGCTGGGGTCCCAGCACTGAACCTTGTGGTACCCCACTAGTCACTGATGCCATTCTGAAAAGGACCCATTTATTCCTACTCTTTGCTTCCTTGCCTGCCAACCAGTTCTCTATCCACATCAATACATTACCCCCAGTACTATGTGCTTTAATTTTGCACACTAATCTCTTGTGTGGGACCTTGTCAAAAGCCTTTTGAAAGTCCAAATACACCACATCCACTGGACTTCCATTGTCCACTCTACTAGTTACATCCTAAAAAAAATTCTAGAAGATTTATCAAGCATGATTTTCCTTTCATAAATCCATGTTGACTTGGACCGATCCTGTCACTGCTTTCCAAATGTGCTGCTATTACATCTTTAATAATTGATTCCAACATTTTCCCCACTACCGATGTCAGGCTAACCGGTATATAATTCCCTGTTTTCTCTCCTTTTTTAAAAAAGTGAGGTTACATTAGCTACCCTCCAATCCATAGGAGTTGATCCAGAGTCTATAAAATGTTGGAAAATGACCACCAATACATCCACTATTTCTAGGGCCACTTCCTTAAGTACTCTGGGATGCAGACTATCAGGGCCTGGGGATTTATCGGCCTTCAATCCCATCAATTTCCTGACTAATATGGATTTCCTTCAGTTCCTCCTCCTCGCTAGATCCTCGGTCCCCTAGTATTTCCAGAAGGTTATTTGTGTCTTCCTCAATGAAGACAAATCCAAAGTATTTGTTCAGTTGGTCTGCCATTTCTTTGTTCCCCATTATAAATTCACCTGATTCTGACTGCAAGGGACCTACATTTGTCTTCACTAATCTTTTTCTCTTCACATATCTATAGAAGCTTTTGCAGTCAGTTTTTATGTTCCCAGCAAGCTTCCTCTCATACTCTATTTTCCCCCTCCTAATTAAACCCTTTGTCCTCCTCTGCTGAATTCTAAATTTCTCCCAGTCCTCAGGTTTTTTTTGGCCAATTTCTATGGCACGTCCTTGACTTCCCTTGTTCGCCACGGTTGAGCCACCTTCCCCGTTTTATTTTTATGCCAGACAGGCTTGTATAATTGTTGAAGTTCATCCATGTGATCTTTAAATGTCTGCCATTGCCTATCCACCATCAACTCTTTAAGTATCATTTGCCAGTCTATCCTAGCCAATTCACGTCTCATACCATTGAAGTTACCTTTCTTTAAGTTTAGGACCCTAGTCTCTGAATTAACTGTGTCACTCTCCATCTTAATGAAGAATTCTACCATATTATGGTCACTCTTCCCCAAGGGGCCTCGCACAACAAGATTGCTAATTAATCCTCTCTCATTACACAACACCCAGTCTCTAGTTGGTTCCTCGACATATTGGTCTAGAAAACCATCTCTTATACACTCCAGGAAATCCTCCTCCACCGTATTGTTCCAGTTTGGTTAGCCCAATCTATATGTAGATTAAAGTCACCCATGATACCTGCTGTACCTTTTATTACACGCATCTCTAATTTCCTGTTTGATGCCATCCCCAACCTCACTACTACTGTTTGGTGGTCTGTACACAACTACCACTGGCGTTTTCTGCCCTCTGGTGTTCCGCAGCTCTACCCATACATGTTTCACATCATCCAAGCTAATGTCCTTCCTGACTATTGCGTTAATCTCCTCTTTAACAACAACGCTACCCCGCCTCCTTTTCCTTTCTGTCTGTCCTTCTTGAGTATTGAATACCCCTGGGAAGAGTGTTCATATTGACACCACTTCCGTATGCTGGTTATTTATACTATATTTGTAATTGCAGAAGGATTTCAATCATGGATGTGGAGAGGTTTGACTTTTCTTCTTCCATTTCTTTTCTTTGGTCATGTAAGTACTGTATGACAAAATCAAGCTTTGCTAATAGTTTGGAAAATGTTTTCAAAGATGTTTAATGGAATGTGATTTTGCAGGAGATGAAGTATTACAGGATAGCTGGATGAAGTTTATACTATTAAGTTTACAAAGATTATTGCTCTGTAGTACAGTAACTTCACATCAAAAGCTTGCTTAGAAGGTGATGGCTCAGTTAATTTATCCAGCAAGTAAATCAGCTTTATTATCTGATTGAGCCCTCGTTTCTGCAGGATTAGCTGTTCTCAGTTAGAACAGTGGTGCAACTAGACTTGCACTTCTGATTTTAGAGGAAAAAAATTGGCCATGGTTCCCACTGGCCTCAGTTGGATATGCATGTGTGTGCACTTTGGGAGATGACAGGATTGGACTTGGTAATGATGTCCCTGTATCAAATAGTTTGTTACTCAACTGTCGAGAGTATGATGCAAGATGAAGACGAAAAGACACACGTGGAACTGTGCCAAAGCAAGGAGTCAACATCTTCAGGAGAAGAGGGGAATATTTTGGCAATGGAAAAAAAACATTGAATTTAAGTGTATCCATGTTTATTAAATATTGTTATTTTTATTTATCCTATTTTTGCAGTTTTGGCAATTGTACAATTCAGTAACACTTTTTGGACTTTCACAACATGAACGGTGCAAAGAATGGCAAGTGAGTACAGACCAATAGAACGTCTGCTTTAGTCAAATTTTTCCAAGTGTTTCTACCATGAGATTCATCTCCTCTGCATGCCCTCCAGCTTGGAAGGCTAATTCAATCCAGACAGCAGAATTTGTTGCGATTTGGATATTTTACTTGCAATGTCCAGCACATAAGGCCATTCTCATAAGCAAGCCCTTGCTCCATATGAATCAATTTCAAGTGGCCATCAGCTGACAAGCTATCTGAATCCCAGAAACACGTAATAAAAATATGAATCAAAGCTTGAATTTGTATGCATAGTATCTGATCATGTAGCATGCATGGAGTAACCAATACACACCTATGCTGCTGATAAGCTCATTATAATTATGAGATGCTTGTACTCTCCTGGTCTTTCCAACTAACAAATAATACTCTTTGACAGTCTGTATATCTTGGGCTTTCAATCATCTTTATTAAGAAGTATAATTAAGAAATACAAGTAAACTATGCAGATATCACTAGATTACAGTAAAATGATACTTGATTTCTCACCAGTACTTTAAAACTATTTAAAAATAATAACTGTCTCAAACTTTTAATCATTTTTGGGACTTGAATCACATGTCTGTGACGAAAAGCTTATACATGACATTTTATATTCACAAATGTTTCATTGACCCCAGTTCATCAACTGACTGGCGAAGCAGAAAGTCACTAAAGGAACCTTGATACAACGATTAAATACCCTTAATTACTTTGAAGTCCAAACTAATATAGGGTTCAGAGGCACAGAAATTGCATGACCAGTTTTCCTTCTAACAATGGATAAACTAACTGCCTCCCTTCCTCTCCCTCTGGTAGGTCGGCAATCCCAAATATCTAGCTCAGTCTCCTTCTCACAGTCTGGTAATAAGTGTTAACTCTTTCTAATTCCTGGGTGGTCTTTGTGTCTTAACACTTTCTAAGCAATCCAGGTGACTCTCTTTGAAATGGCAGAGATGTGGATTCATATCCAGACTGATCCCAGCAAGCTATAACCAATTTCAAGTGGCCATCAGCTGACAAGCTATCAGAATCCCAGAAAGAAGTAATAAAAATATGAAGTACTTTGTCACTTGAAAGAAAACAGACCTCCAATCTGCTACAAGCCTCTCCATAACTGCTGCCAATAGTAAGCAATCCCAAAGTAATATTTTTTTAGTTCAAGGACAGAATATGATAAACTCACTTGTAAGTAATTTGACTTACTTTCAAAATCATTCCAAATTGATAATCATTTGTGTATTATGGTCATTTAGAGCTCAGTGCAATATCAAACTGAAAGTGAGGATGCGCTCGGCAAAGGCTGATCATGTCTGTGCGGATGCGGGGGTGCGCTCTCTGGGACTAGTGAAAACACTAATATATGAGGGGATTGTCATAGTTTTATGCTTGCTCACCTGTGAATTGTAGAGGTGCAGATTCTTTTTGGAGAGTAAATATCCACAAGAACAAAGTCTCTTGCAGCAGCTGCTCATTGTAAGACTGCCTGAACTTCTCTAGAAGTGTTGACAGTGCATTTTGGTGATCAGCTGAATAGAAGGTGTGCTTCCATCAAAATATGTCTGACTCCTCCTGAGTCGAAGTATCTTGTTACAGTGTGGTGCTCTATTTGACTGGCCGGTTTAAGCATTAATCTAAATTTGCTTAATAGTAGGATGAGCTTGACTGACTGCAACCTTGCATGTCACCATGCAAGAGACAGATGCTCTACCATCTCCACCACTGAGTGTGTCCAATAATGCTCTTTAAATGTGGTTTATTTTTTCTTCTGGTAAGAAATCCACTGACTGACATTTAGCATTTGGTAGCAATGGCCAGGATTTGGAATAACTTAGCTAAAAATGATTATTTTTGTCCTAATACAAAAGCTATGCCTCATATAGGTTGTTTTGCCAATTTATTTTACCCGTTTCCCCCCTCTCAGGTTTTTGTCTTGGCTCTCACATTCCTGGTGCTCTTTCTTGGGAACTTTCTTACTACTCTTAAAGTTGTTCATCAGAAATTTCAGAAAAACAAAGATAAACTGAAGAAGCTATGAATGTATGAATCCTGCTGGATAAACAACATTGTTGGGGAAGTTGGCGGCATCTTATTCCCATTTTCTCAGTCTTGCTGCTGTATTTGAGGGTCTGAACACTCGCACATCAGTGAGGTTGGATTTACAACTGTCGCACAAATATTTATCAGAATCCTGATGCATTCTCTGCACAAATGCTTAGAGAAAATGACTAAGCTAATTTACTCTAATTTTAAGATCTATACATTAATATGGCTCATTGTCCTTTAAACAAGTTTGTTGAATATTCATTGTTCAATGTTCTAGTTTTTCACTACCATGAGAGATGTCATCATCCTTAATGTGATTTATAGTATCATGGAGGCCTACTAAAAATTAACATTGATGCAGGGGAGGCGGTGGGGAAGTAGGGTAAATGCCCTCCAAGATTAGATGTTTGGCTAATCCTTTATCATGGTTTGACTAGAGTTAGCCAGTTTGTGAGCTATCTGCAATGTAAACAGGGGAGGTAAATTTTGATTGAAGTATAAAATTAGTCTGAACTGGCCGGGTTATTGTCCAAGTAAAATTTAATATTGCACCATTTGAAATACAAGGCATAATATTCATGTATGCGTGTTTTGTGCATGTGTGTTCTGTGTTCAGCCCTTGTAGATGTTATGTTAACATCGAGTAAATATGTATTACAATTTGGATTATATATTGAATTATTTCAGATGCAGTGTGAAATGCATTCACCCACCCTTCTTAAGTTTAGTGCGTCTTTTCCTTGGATTTTGTTTTAAGGACAATTTTTTCCAACACCATGCACTATTTCTTGTCTGAGAGGGCAAACAAACTACCTCCTCCCATATGTCTACCAGTGCCACTCTTTATCTAGCTGGTTGTATTTACACAGAGTGACTCAGGGTAACTCTGATCTTTTTGTTTCCCTCCAATTGGGGGAAGTGCCTGGAATCTATTTAATGCCTACTCTTGACGGAATAGCTCAGAAGGAATTCATTGCATTTGGGATTGTGGATGAACCTATGTCCTGCCACTCAGTGAATAAGTTGACTGCCTAAATTAATTAAGTTTTTTTTAATTGGCCTACATTTTTGTTAAATAATTTAGGCTATTTATTAAACAGTCATGATGTCTTGAATTTTCCAAACTGACCATTCTAATTTTATTTAATTACAAACATTTGCAAATGTTAATAGCATTTGCCTCACCTGAAATTAAATAATTTTGTCAATCAATTTGCTCTTCACTTAAGCTGCTCTAAGTATTTTGTGCATATGAATTTTGTGAAATACTTTTGATTTATTTGTATGTGGTATTGAGATACATTAAAACTCATTAGACTAGATAGTTTATATTTTATTGTAAAACAAATGTAATTCACTAAAAAAAAATTAAGACGTTTTGCTTTTAGACCAAAGGCTGTTGTACATTGAAGAATTTGATCATTTTTGGAATTCTTTGAAGATTGTAACAGGTTGGTGAAAACTTAATAGAAAATCACAGTGGCTTCTCTAAACCGAAGGAAAACAATTGTCAAATGGCTTGAATGTTTGTATTTCTTTTGAACTTGAATTCCGCTCAACCCAAGGGAATTTTCTTTGTGTGTGTGTAGCAGTAAGCTTTTTAAAAAAAAATTGTCTAATTTTCTTTTTCATGAAAACCGAAACATATCTAATTGAGCACAAAAGAAATCAGGTTCTCTTAACTTAGTTTAATCTTTGTTTTAAAATGATGTGACACTGATACTGATGTATTTCAAGAGAAATTCCAATCTCTTGGCTTAGAAATGAGCTAGAACACAGCACAGGTCATGTCGAAACCAGAAACAAGGATATGTCTGTTCAGTGGTCCATTATTTCACAGCAAGAATACATTATTCTTCCAAAGTGGAGGCATGTTGATCTTAATGCACCTATTGATGAGCAGCAAGCATTGCAGCTACACCATTGACGCTGAATTTGAAATGTGCTATGTAGGCAGGTACGATCCACCACTGCCCATATGATTTAGGATTTGTTAAAAATGTATTGTTTTGGAATAGACATCTTTTAATTGATGTCAAAGTCTGGAATTTTTGATACCAAACTGATATTTTGTGTAGTCCTTGAAAGACACTTGCAATGATTCACAATCGATGTGGAAATCTACATGCTCTAAAGCAACAGCGAATAGTCAGAAACTCTGAGCACTGCTCCTAAGCAAAAAGGATTTGTAATTTAAAAATGAAATCCTAAGACACTGTTATGGGCATGTGAGCAGCACATCACTGTAATTGCAGTTTTCATTTTTGACTAAAGCAAGAAGTCCATAAATGTCTGTAGAGTTTTCCAGTGCTAAAAATACACTCAGATGATTGACTTTTGCAGAAGTTTCAGTGGGGCATTTGACATCTTCGGTGGTCACTCAGACTTTTGCAAACTGTGAAACCCAGCTGTCACTTGGAGGTTATAACATGTAAAATATTGTTTTTTCAGATAAACCAGTGTTTTCTATTTGTTAATGCCAGGGAAGGAAAATTATTTTTACTGCTTGTTACTGAACAACTGTTTGTATTTAACATTTTCACTAAATAGAATGAATTTTTGCTGCACAAAAAGGGAACAATTGACTGTCTACCTGTAAGTGTCACAAATGCAGTTTACTTAAAAACTTGAAACCACTCATTATCAGGCAAGTGTAATTTAATTTATTTTACTACCAAAGTGCAATACAGCAGTAATAAGCTACAATTTGCTTCAGTCGGATCCCAGTAGGATATGTTAATGCTGAGGTAGTCACATGTAACAAGTGGTTTAAGAAGGATGCTAGTAAGCAATATTAGTGAGTGTGATGCCTTAAACTGCTGTACAGAATAAACACAACTAATCAGAGAAATAAACTTGCAGTGAACTAATTGTATTTATTGATGGTAAGAAATCTATTTATAAATAAACAAAACACAGTCACAGTGACGCACAGCCTTGTTTAAGATGTTCCTCAACCTAGTGTATCTCCTAACTGAAAATTCTCTTTTTTCCCCCCAAATGTTGTTTGTGAATATATACTTCCTGGGTTATTTTATCTAAGCATCTGCAGCTGCCGTTCCTTGTAAGGTTCACATTATACTGTGAAATAAAGTTAAAAGGAAAGATCTGGACTTTTCTGATTGTGATCGTTATAAGAGTAAAATGTTCCTGCCCATCTCTGTGGGAAGATTTGGGCTTTTATATGGGGCTTAACTTCTACTGTACTGTCACTTGTGTATAAGGCTGTTAAAATAAACCAATTCAAGAAAACATCTCTCGGGCTATAAATTTATAAATAATGACATCAGATCTCCAACTGTGGTTTTCAGTTTTTGTCTTATGACAGTCGAGCTACTACACCATTGCATTTTGAATGGTAATCATTTTGTAACTTCTCAATGGTTGTATTTTTCACGAAAATTGACTTAGTTTTGTACTAAAATATAAATAATGCTGACAGTGCATCATCATCATAGGCAGTCCCTCGAAATCGAGGAAGATTTGCTTCCACTCTTAAAATGAGTCCTTAGGTGGCTGAACAGTCCAATACAAGAGCCACAGTCCCTGTCACAGGTGGGACAGATAGTCGTTGATTGTAAGGGAGGGTGGGACAGATTTGTCGCACACTCTTTCCGTTGCCTGCGCTTGATTTCTGCATGCTCTCGGCGATGAGACTCGAGGTGCTCAGCGCCCTCCCAGATGCACATCCTCCACTTCGAGCGGTCTTTGGCCAGGGACTCCCAGGTGTCGATGGGGATGTTGCACTTTATCGGGGAGGCTTTGAGGGTGTCCTTAAATGTTTCCTCTGCCCACCTTTGGCTCGTTTGCTGTGAAGGAGTTCCGAGTAGAACGCTTGCTTTGGGAGTCTCGTGTCTGGCATGCGGACAATGTGGCCTGCCCCACTGATCAAGTGTGGTCAGTGCTTCACTGCTGGGGATGTTGGCCTGGTCGAGGATGCTAATGTTGGTGCTTCTGTCTTCCCAGAGGATTTGTAGGATTGTGCGGAGACATCGTTGATCCATGTCTCTGAACCATACAGGAGGGCAGTTATTACTACAGCCCTATAGACCATGACCTTGGTGGCAGGTTTGAGGGCCTGGTCTTTGAACACTCTTTTCCTCAGGCAGCTGAAGGTTGCACCAGCGCACTGGAGGTGGTATTGAATCTCGTCGTCAATGTCTGCTCTTGTTGATAAGAGGCTCCTGAGGTATGAGAAATGGTCCACGTTGTCCAGGGCCGCGCCGTAGATCTTAATGATTAGTGAGCAGTACTGTGCTGTGAGGACAGGCTGGTGGAGGACCTTTGCCTTATGGATGACCACCAAGTTGGTCAGTATCTGACAGAGAAAGATGGATTCATGGTTTCTGTAGTGACCTTCATCGAAAGGGTCCTCCTCATGGCAGAAGGAGCCCACCTAAGATGTTCACCTGCCACCTTTCATATATTGACAGAGTTCTTGCGTGTTTCAGCATTCACAGTATTTCTTTTTACCTTGTTTGACCAACGTGTAAATCTCAAGTGTTTTATTAATGCATTTCTTGAGGTTATGCCTGGTGAAAAGCCCTGCCATAATGGTTTAGCTAGAAGTTCTGAGACTGCTGGTCAGAAATTTACTGATGTACACTTAATATGTTACCATCAACCCCTCAGTATTTCATTCCCGCTTGTTCACTATAGCTATAATGAAAATAAAAGAGTTAAAGTTTTAATACTGGATTTCTGGGGTGGCAATAAAGCATATTTATTTTGATCTATGACACAGTCTACAAAGGCATAAACTTATCTAACCAAAGAAGCCTCAGCATCCTTATCCCTTTATTCAAAGTTAAATTACTTCTTATAGGCAATTGTTACATTTGTAGGATTTATTTTATGCTGATTTTCTGTTTCCTCTCCCTGCCCCCAGATGTCATCTTGTTCCATGGTACTTCGCATCCACTGATGCGCTGCTTGAATGGCCGCTTGCATATATGAACCTTGATGGTGAGAAATTGAATTCAGCCCATCCTTCCTTCTTTTTAGAATGACCCTAGTTAACAGAATTGCATATATTAAAGCTTACAGAAATCTCCCCATGAATACGAAGAAGCCATCAGTCACTTAGGCCATATAATTTCTTGTCCAAAAACAGGTGGTGTTTGTTTTTTTTATGCTTGTGCCAAAAGTTCCATCTCTGGAGGTCCCAGATTTGAAATGTGGTTGTTGCTTCCTGAGGTAGCACAGGCAACTCTCGTTTATCTGTACACGGATCTAACGGAGAACCCGCTACAACGGCACTTTTAAAAACTGTGATTCTGTCCTTTGTACAGCTGCACACGACCATTGAACCCACCCCACACACAATCCTGCGCTGACCACTTTCTGCACCTGTCCGCCACTGAGGGTGCCGCCCGGCCTCTGGGGTAAGTAAAGCCGAGTCTCATTCGACCTCCAGCGTTAAAGCCTTTAGACTGGCCATTTCGCCTTTCAGCCATGCCGTTGGGCCTGATCGCGGCACTAGTGGGGAATGAGCTCTGGTTTCTAGGCAGGATCTAGGGACCCTGCATGCTGGCACCGTCCGGCTTGTCTGTGCTCTTTCTCTGCCGACCGATGACTGCCGAAGGATTGGGGATTAGGCTCGTCGAGTTGGTGTTCTAACTCCAGCAAGCTAATCTAGCATTAAAATATAAATTTGGGACCCAAACATTCTCGGCAAGTACTTGCACTTGCCCTAGCAGCAAAATCGTTTACCCGGAATAGCCCGAACCCCGAGGGCCCCGGATAATCGAGAGTTGCCTGTACCTGGGCTGCTGCATCATTCACCATTTCTGATGTATTCTACAGTATTCTGAGTCTAGTTAGGTGTTGGGTTACTTGGGATATTTTGTATTTAATATCTGTGCCCAGGCACTAAAGCATCCTTGTAGAGAGCCAAGGACTTGGCCTGCTTGTTATGACATCCTTGCTCATAAATGGATTAGAGCCAAAAATTACAATGCTAGCTTGGAAGTCCTAAACATCAGCCTATTTCTTAAATCCTGTCACTCTTGTGAGACCGTGTGCTCAGTGCTCAATCATTCCTATGTACTTCCCAGTTAATAAGAGATCCGTTTTCAGTGTCAGGTAATGGCGTCTTAATCTGACACTTGCCAAAATTTTTCTACCACTTAAAAGCTTTTGCAGAAGTAGAATTATTCCACAACTAGATGCCGGACAGTATTTGGGTGAGTGCTATTATAGATTTAGTTCAAGAGATCTTTTAAAAAGCCTGGTTTATAGAGGAATGGATTTCAACATGAATGGATATTGTCCAACCAAATGTTGGGAGGTAGGGTTTTGGATGTGATTCTGTGGTCAAAAGTCTGAATGATGTCTGATGTGGATAACCACAAGATGTTCCTCTTGTTGTAAGACTAGCATAAATCGCTTGAATAATGGCTATTGCAACGGTGATGACCCATTTGGGGGCCGACCCTTTGTAGGAAACCCTGAATTAGCATCCACTGCCTGTTTGATCGCCTTATACTTGATTGGTTGGTCAGAAGGTTGTGGGTTCAAGTCCCACTCCAAAGACTTAAGCACAAAAATAAATTTAAGCTGACACTCCAGTGCAGTGCTGAGGGAGTATCGGAGGTACGATCGGAGGTGCCATCTTTCGGATGAGACTTTAAACCGAGACCCCATCGGCTCTCAGGTGCACGTAAAAGATCCCATGGCACTATTTCGAAGAAGAGCAGGGGAGTTATCCTGGCCAATATTTATCTCTCAATCGATATAACATAAATAGATTATCTGATCATTATCACATTGCTGTTGTTCATGGGAGCTAGCTGTGCGCAGATTGGTTGTCGCGTTTCCTACATTACAACAGTGACTACATTTTAAAAGTACTTCATTGGCTGTAAAGCACTTTGGGACATCCTGAGGTCATGCAAGGTGTTATATAAATGCAAGTCTTTCTTTGAAATCCACCACTAAAGATCTTAAATAAAAACAAATTGCTGGAAATTTACAACCGTTCTGTCAGGAGAAAAAAATGCTGTAGACTCTTTCAGAACCTTAAAGATCTTAATTCCCTTGAGGAGCTGTTCTGTAATGGGTGGGGGCTTCCAGAAATTGGAGGCAGTGATACTTTTGAAGAAGAAATGGGGGATTAAATATTATTTCAGTGCTGGGTAATGTACTTTATTAAATTCCATTAGTTGTATAGTGGGTTCATCTATTCTTCTGTGATACCAATGCATATTATGCTGAGCAAATTCATGCATTAATTCAAATTTTGATATTTTAATTTCCTTAAGTTGATTCTTAATCATTACACTGCTGGTCAATCCAGGAAATTCCGCACGCTTGGGAGCTGCCAATTGTGCTGACCACTTCAGCTGACCGACTGCAGTGCTAAAGAGTTACAATAACAATGCTATTGTGATGTCAGGAGTAGTTTTATTACTGTAATAAGGTAGTATGAATTATCAATTCACTAAGGACAATCCTATATATTTATTTTAAAACTCTGCTCTGCCTGTGCTCTCATTTTTTCCTGATTATGTATTTTCAGTGTTTTCTGTTTCAACATTTATTGTGTATTCTATATGTTTTGCCTAGAGTCTATATTTTAGCTTTAACATTTTTCTTGTATGTTCAAACATACTATTCTGTTCTGTGCCTTCAGTATACCTCTGACCATTTTGGAGTGAAGACCTACATTAGTACAATTTGGCCCTGGATTGCAAAATGTTGCCTCAGGTGCCAGTTGTTGGTAAACCAGCAAAGATGCAAAACTTTGAAGGTTGACCTAGTTGACTCATTAGAGTAACCAGATCAAATTTATGAGGAGCCCGAAGGTGGGTGTTTCAAGCACTTGACAGGTTCCTCTGGGAACTGGCAATGTAGAAACAAGTTGCTTCAACTGTAGCTGCCCAAGGATTAAGTTAATCTATTTCTGTCATCAAATTTCTCCTCTTCCCTTCCCCAAATAAGGAGTTGACTCCTTGCAGGGGTTCACTTCTACAGCTATTGAAAGAAAGACTTGCATTTATATAGCGCCTTTCATGATCACTGGATGTCCCGCAGTGCTTTACAGCCAATGAAGTACTTTTGAAGTGTAGTCACTCTTGTAATGTGTGTGGTACTGGAGAGCACTCTGACAAGAGCCCATTATTCCTGTGTTAGCTAGCTCTTTAGCTGTGCTCATCCTGATTCAGCATACATCTACTTCTTGCAGTGGCCCCTGGATAGTGATTAGGAACCACGGTTACTTTTTTCCCCCTTCCCGAGCCCAGGATTTTGTAGTCAATTGTCGTGCCCCTAGTGCCACACCAGTTGAGATCAGCTAACTCAGCATAGACCAGGAATCAAACCTGATCTTCCTGAAACAAATCTGTACCATAATCTATGACCTAATCCCTAATGCATTCCTCACATGGGAGTGTCTATCTAAACACTGGGATAAGGCTACATTTTTTTCATTCTTTATGTTGAAATAAAGGAATGTTGAAAAACAGCAACCCGTGTTGAAGACACAGTAAAATTGTTACTGGAAACTGCACATGTACCCGGGTGTAGCTTAATACTTGGAAAATATCCTATCCCTATAAAAAGATTACGTGCCTATTATTTGTATTAGTCATCATTCTTTGCATGAAACTTAGTCATTGTGTTAAATTTTATGGGATTATGCAATGAGAAGCTAAAGTTTAAAAGACAAATTGACCAAGCATAACATGATCTTCCATCTATTAAATCTGCCTTCTACTGTGTCTTTTTGCATTCTTGAAATCACAAGAGACAATTTAACAATGTTTTGTAAATAAATCCACAGATCCCACAACCAATGTAGGATTTTTAAATTATCCTAGCTGGATTACTGTAGGATAGATTTTCATAAAGAATTATTACACACACAACATTTGCCGACTAAAATGACTTGAATGAATATTTCAGAAGCGGTAAACATGGAAGTTGTATCTGAAAATCAAATCTCTATGAATAATTTGATGTTTCTACAAAGGAGGAACATGGACACACAACTTTTGTTCCAGTCGCTACAGATAACAGGAAAGGAGGTCCTTATTAGCTTTGCCCATATGTGTCTCATTCAGTAAAGGGTTCTCCTGTGTATAACCCAGGTACCTGCTCACTTTGCTGGACTGTTTTTTCTTCCTTTTCTACTTCCTAGACAAGTATCATTGTGTAGTGTTCCGCAGACTGCCACAATCCTAGAAACAGTGGTTGGGCTATAGAATGCTATCAGAATACAAACTTTCTGCTCCAAACTGATTCAGGTGGCACTTTGAATCTCATTTTATACCCGTGTTCACCCAGGGTCGTATAGGCCACTGCTGCAGCGGTTAATTCTGATCTTCAAAGAACTACCCACACATCTGTCTTTCAGCTGCAAACAGCAATAATATGGTGGTAATAGGAAAGGAATGCAGCAACTTCTTGGGTAGCGAATATTTAAATGCAATATTTGCTATTTCTAATCTCAACAGGTTGGACAATCATTGTAAAAACCATTTCCTGTGCAGGAAGGTCATTGTATTGTAGGTACAGCGTTGCGAATCTGGAATCCTTGGGTCTAAGGCTGTTCCGCATTCCGGGTTTTTCCGGACTTTTGATCATCTTTCTGACGTCACTAATCTGGATATTTCCGGATTTTGGAATGCCAGATAGACGTTTCTTGAGGAGGTGGGGGAAGAGAGAAAGTGGCTGGCCCTGTCGAGAAGGTCGTCAAGGGGGTCCCTGCCGAGGAGGTATTCGGGCCGGCTGGCCCCGCCAAGGAGACCCTGAGGTCGGCAGCGTCGGTGGCTCCAAATTCCGGAACATTTTACGGATTCCAGACGACCCTGCCACCGATCATCCCGGATTCTGGATTTCGACGACGCACCTGTACAGAAAAGGGCATGTATGATGACATGGATGCAATCAATGGGATGTGCACTGTGGGCAATCCTAGCATAAGCTGATGGTACCCTGCTAGAGCATGTCCTTTCCTATTCATATATATGCATCAGTGACTTGACGTTTGTATATAGCTGGTTAGTATAAAATGTCACCAGATTCAGGCTGTGGAAGTTCAAGGCAGTGGTAACCTTTACAGATACTGCAGCTGCTGGACATCTGAAATAAAAACAGAAAATGCTGGAAATACTCAGCAGATCAGGCAGCAGCTCTGGAGAGAGAGAGAAGCAGAGTTAATGTTTCAGGTCGATCCTTCATTGGAACCTTTATAGAACCTGACAACGCAGTGCATCTGATGGTGGTGGGCTCCAGGTTTGGGACAAACACACAGAATAATTGTTGCACTAATTGGCATTGTCTTCCTGTTCTAAATAACGCAGAGATGCAGCCCTACATGATCCATTATTGCTTCATCTGTTTAGTATCTCGGATTTTAAAAAAAAGAGACTAAAGCAGAATGCTGAACATAGCAATGTTTTGATGAAATAAACCCAAATTCTCCAAAGCATTACTAAAAAGCAAACTTAATGATTTAAAGACCCAGTGAAGTTTTTCTTTAAATGCATTTCTGCCTGTTGGCGGGTTGGCTGAGGCAGATCTCCGCAGCGTTGTGGCATTGCTATAAGAGTTTCTCATGGAAGCTTTCTCATCTCAACCATCTTCAGCTACTTTTATCAATGACCTTCCCTCTGTCATAAGGACAGAAGTGTTGCTGTTAGTTGATGATTTCAACTTATTCATTCTTGCATACAGCAGCGACTACACTCCAAAAGTAAAGTGCTTTGAGATGTCCGGTGGTCATGAAAGGTTGAGTAGGTTGGGCCTCTACTCATTGGAATTCAGAAGAATGAGAGGTGATCTTATCGAAACGTCTAAGATTGTGAGGGGACTTGACAAGGTGGATGAAGAGAGGATGTTTCCATTGATGGGGGAGACTAGAAAACAGATGAGAAATTTCTTCTCTGAGGGTTGTAAATCTGTGGAATTCACTGCCTCAGAGAGCTGTGGAGGCTGGGACATTGAATAAATTTAAGGCAGGAATAGACAGTTTCTTAAACGATATGGGAATAAGGGGTTATGGGGAGCGGGCGGGGAAGTGGAGCTGAGTCCATGATCAGATCAGCCATGATCTTATTGAATGGCGGAGCAGGCTCGAGGGGCCGTATCGTATGGCCTACTCCTATTCCTATTTCTCATGTTCTTATAAATGCAGGTCTTTCTAATAATGAAGTAGGCAGGCGACGCACAGCAGGACATGGACAACATCCACATTTGGGCTGAAACGGGCCAGGTAACATTCATGCCATTTAAGTGCCAGGCAATGACTATCTGCAATAAGAAAAGGCTGCATAACCTCCCCCAACCTCAAAAAGCAGCACCATCAACAACAAGTTCACCCACCATCAACAACAAGTTCACCCACCATTAACATCGCCAGTTCTGATGAAAGGTCACCAGCCTGAAATGTTTCTCTCTCCACAGCTGCTGCCTTACCTTTTGAGTATTTCCAGCATTTTCTCTCTCAATATCTTATAGGTTGCTGTTAACCAGCAGCTTAACTGCACTAGCCATATGAGCCCCATGACAATAAGAGCAGAGCACTGGCTTTATACTCTGCACTGAATCGATTACCTGCCTGACACTTCAAAGCTTCTTCACCATTGGCAAGGTTAAAATCAGGATTGTGATGTAGTACGTGCCCCTCTTAGGTGGGTGCAGCCTCAGCAGCACTCAAAATGCTCAACAACATCCAGGATAGAGCAGCTCACTTGATTTCCACCTCTAACCACTACATCAGTGGCATACTGTTGCTGCAGTATCCATGAATTATAGGAAGCACCACAGCAACTCACCAAGGTTACTTCAACAGCACCTCCCTCCCCCTGTAACTTTTACCATGGAGAAGGACAAGATCAGCAACATCATAGGAACACCATCACCTCCAAGTCACACACCATCCTAACTTGGACGTATATCGCAGTTCTTTCATCATTGCTGTGTGCATATCCTGCAATTCTTAACATCATGGTGGGAGCATCATTATCCCAGGAACTGCAGTGATTCAAGAATCTGGGTGGCTGCCACCATCTTCTGGACACAACAACAACTAATTTTCTTCTTTTGTACTACAGGAAATTGGGCAATAAGATGAAGAAATTATCATCCCTAACACTACCATTATTAAGTCCATTATTAAGGAAGCAGTAGCAGGACATTTGAAAAAGCATCATATGGTCAAGCAGAGTCAGCATGGTTTTATGAACGGGAAATCATGTTTGACAAATTTTCTGGAGTTCTTTGAGGATGTAACGAGCAGGGTGGATAAGGGGGAACCAGTGGATGTGGTGTATTTGGATTTTCCAGAAGGCATTCGATAAGGTGCCACATAAAAGGTTACTACACAAGATCAAAGCTCACAGGGTTGGGAGTAATATATTACCATGGATAGCGGATTGGCAAACTAACAGAAAACAAAGAGTCGGGATAAATGGGTAATTTTCCGGTTGGCAAACAGTAACTAGTGGGGTGCCACAGGGATCGGTGCTGGGGCCTCAACTATTTACAATCAATATTAATGTCTTGGATGGAAGGACCGGGTGTAATGTAGCCAAGTTTGCTGCTGATACAAAGATGGGTGGAAAAGCAAGTTGTGAGGAAGACACAAAAAATCTGCAAAGGGATATAGACAGGCTAAGTGAATGGGCAAACATTTGGCAGATGGAGTATAATGTGGAAAAATGTGAGGTTATCCACTTTGGCAGGAAAAATAAAAAAAGCTAATTATTATTTAAATGGAGAGAAATTGCAAAATTCTGCAGTACAGAGGAACCTGGGGGTCCTTGTGCATGAAACACAAAATGTTAGTATGCAGGTACAGCAAGTAATCAGGAAGGTAAATGGAATGTTGGCCTTTATTGCAAAGGGGATAGAGTATAAAAGCAGGGAAGTCCTGCTACAACTTTTGGTGAGGCCAAAAGTACTGGAGTACTGCGTACAATTTTGGTCTCCATATTTGAGAGAGATATTTGTGTTGGAGGCAGTTCAGAGAAAGTTCACTAGGTTGATTCCTGAGATGAAGGGGTTGACTTATGAAGAAAGGTTGAGTCTATACTCATTGGAGTTTAGAAGAATGAGAGGTGATCTTATTGAAATGTATAAGATTCTGAGGGAGCACAATAAGGTAGATGCAGAGAGGATTTTTCCCCTTGTGGGGAAATCTAGAACTAGGGGGCATAGTTTCAGAATAAGGGGTTGCCCATTTATAACTGAGATGAGGAGGAATTTCTTCTCTGAGGCTCATTAATCTGTGGAATTCTCTGCCCCCAATGAACTGTGGAGGCTGGGTCATTGAATATATTTAAGGTGGAGATGGACAGATTTTTGAGCAATAAGGGAGTGAAGGGTTATGGCGAGCAGACAGGGAAGTGGAGCTGAGCCCAAGATCAGATCAGCCATGATCTTATTAAATGGCGGAGCAGGCTTGAGGAGCCAAATGGCCTATTCCTGCTCCTATTTCTTATGTTTCTTCCTCTCTGTGGAGAGGTGCCTCACCTATACTTGACTCGTATTTTTAAAATTGTTAATTAGAATCCCCACAAAAAATAATTTGGAATACTGAAGCAGTCCTCTCTCCTCTGTGATGACTGCACAAGTTTATCAAATGAGTCATTAAGCCACAAAGGTTCTATGCTCAGTTAGCTGATTTCAGCATATTGGCCTGCGTGCCTCTAGGTGAGAGAGGGAAAAATTGTCCAGAGTTTTGCTCAATGGTTGGTTCAGCTGTGATGAACCGCATGGCCAAATGGTCTTTTAACATTCAATTACTTAGGAATAATTGTCATTTGAGTGAGGTAGTACTACTACAGCCCTGTAGACCATGAGCTTGGTGACAGTTTGAGGGACTGGTCTTCAAACACTTTTTCTCAGGCGGCCAAAGGCTGCACTGGAGGCGGTGTTGGATCTCGTCATCAATGCCTGCTTTTGTTGATAGGAGGCTCCCGAGATAGGGGAAATGGTCCACGTTGTCCAGGGCCACGCCGTGGATCTTGATGTCTGGGGGACAGTGCTGTGCGGAGAGGACAGGCTGGTGGAGAACTTCTGTCTTACTAATGTTTAGCATGAGGCCCATGCTTTCATACACCTCTGTAAATACGTCAACTATGTCCTGGAGTTCAGCCTCTGTGAATGCACAGACGCAGGTGTCGTCCGCGTACTGTAGCTCGATGACAGAGGTTGGAGTGGTCTTGGACCTGGCCTGGAGACGGCGAAGGTTGAACAGCTTCCCACTGGTTCTGTAGTTTAGTTCCACTCCAGCGGGGAGCTTATCAACTGTGAAGTGGAGCATGGCAGCGAGGAAGATTGAGAAGAGGGTTGGAAGCACATCCAACACACAGGAGAGGAGAAAATTGGTAGGGAAAATAATAAACATTAAAATATATATTTCATTTTAGTAAACCATGCGATGAATCCTGGAAGAATTCCTGCATAACTAAGTCTAAAGTGCAAAAGCTAATGAATCTACCACTTTCAAAGTCTTTCCAAAATGAGCATAAATTGAGAGTGATACACCAGGTGAACTTTAGTCCTTATTGTGTACTGCATCAGTGGCATGATTAAAGGATTATCAAATTTATAAATAAATACCCACATGCAACTTTTACAAGTCATCACTACAAAATAGGTTCTTTATTTGTGCTCGACAATGTAAAAAATGTTCGTACTGAATAATTTCCATTTCAATCACCTTATGTCAGCAGTGAGCACTTCCACGTCAGTTATAGTAAGGTGCCTTTGTGGGCCACATAGGTGTCCACCATGGTGTCTCATGCCATGTATAACATTTAAATCTGTGTTCTATTAATTTGCATATATATCAAGGTTCTAATACTAATATGTTGGTGTTTAGACCATCAAGAAGGCAAAGGTGCTAAGAACAGTTCTTTCCAAACCTCTGCCCCACCAAAATAAAAAAAAAATTGGACAAATAAGAACTATAAGCACAAATAGAACTGAATTGCCTGGACTAGTTTAAACTACTCAACAACGTGCCCTCAACTCCAGATATACCAGTGTAACATTTCTCCATTTGCCACAACCAGGTAACCAGGAGGGCAGTGCATATGATGTAGCGTATATGGATTTTAGCAAAGCTTTCGATAAGGTCCCACATGGCAGACTGGTCATGAAAGTAAAAGCCCATGGGATCCAGGGTAAAGTGGCAAGTTGGATCCAAAATTGACTCACAGGCAGGAAGCAAAGGGTAATGGTTGATGGGCGTTTTTGTGACTGGAAGGATGTTTCCAGTGGGGTTCCGCAGGGCTCAGTACTAGTTTCCTTGCTTTTTGTGGTATACATCAATGATTTAGACTTGAATATAGGGGGTATGATTAAGAAGTTTGCAGATGTTACAAAAATAGGTTGTGTGGTTGATAATGAAGGAGAAAGTTGCGGACTGCAGAAAGATATCAATGAACTGGTCAGGTGGGCAGAACAGTGGCAAATGGAATTTAATCCAGAGAAGTGTAAGGTAGTGCATTTGGGGAGGGCTAACAAGGAAAGGGAATACACACTAAATGGTAGGACATTGAGAAGTGTAGAGGAACAAAGGGATCTTGGAATGCATGTCCACAGATCTTTGAATGCAGCAGGCCAGGTGGATAAGGTGGTTAAAAAGGCATACGGAATACTTGCCTTTATTAGCCGAGGCATAGAGTATAAGAGCAGGTGGGTTATGCTTGAACTGTATAAAACACTGGTTAGGCCACAGCTGGAGTACTGCATGCAGTTCTGGTCACTGCATTACAGGAAGGACGTAATTGCACTAGAGTACAGAGAAGATTTGCGAGGTTGCTGCTGGGAGTGGAGAATCTTAGCTATGAGGACAGATTGGATAGGCTGGGTTTGTTTTTCCTTGGAACAGAGAAGGCTGAGGGGAAACCTCATTGAGGTGTATAAAATTATGAGGGGCCTAGATATAGTGGATAGAAAGGGCCTATTTCCCTTAGCAGAGGGGTCAACAACCAGGGGGCATAAATTAAAAGTAATTGGTAGAAGGTTTAGAGGGGAAGTTTTTTCATGCAGAGGGTTGTGGGGGTGCCTGGAACTCACTGCCTGAAAGGTTGGTAGAGGCAGAAACCCTCACCACATTTAAAAAATACTTGGATGTGCACTTGAAGTGCTGTGACCTGCAGCGTTACGGACCTAGAGCTGGAAAGTGGGATTCGGCTGGATAGCCTCTTGTTGGCCGGCGCGGACACGATGGGCCGAAATGGCCTCCTTCCTTGCTGTAAACTTCTATGATTCTATGACAACAACCATTCTATGGTTTCTCCAAGTGAGATTGGCAATTAAGTGCCAATTAGTGCAGAATTCTGATCCTTACAGGGATCCCATCAATCCAGGCTGGATTTGAATGCAGGTCCCAGAGGTGAAAGGCCCACTCTTCTGTACTATATACTTCCCTAGAATCCTTGTTATAATAATGTTTTGTATAATTTTACCTGCTCTACCCATAATCTCTTATTTCCACGGTGACAAAATGACCTGGACTTTCAGAAACACTACCAGCTATCAATGGTTGTGTGAAGTCATGCATAGAACAAGCTGAAATTATTTAATTTGGATGCAATTTGCTGAGTTGCAACCTACAGAATACCATACTATTAATAGAGGTAAACAATATATGTACCTTAAATAAAAGTTATAGAACAGTCAATAGCAAAGATGAAAGCAGCAACACCAATGGTTTTAAATACTGTGTTAAAATACAATTTGCCATGTTGGTAGAAAGGTTTGCTGAAGTTTAAGTTTGGGTTTCAACAACTGTTTTTAAAAAATGCCGAAGGTTCAAACTGATGGGGGAAGCTCCTAACTGATCACCATTCTTCTCATGTTATTGTCAGAAATATACAAAAACCATTCAGGGCTGCTGGAGTACAATCTAACATACATTGGGAGTGAAACTGGTCTACGCAAGTAGCGTGAAACAGGCGATAGTGAATCGGCAGCTCATTTTATACCCCGCCCAATTTTCTTTTCCACTGAAATCATTTGGTTTTACATGGGAACCACCTTTTAATTCTTTGTCAGATGCAATCAGTTGAGTTTTTGAGCATTTTTGTCAATTAACATAAAATGCAACAATACTAGATGGCATTGGCAGGAAAAATTGTAATATGCAGGATTCAATTTTTCATGTTGATATTTACTGAAGCCAGCTCACAGTGCAATATCTAAATGGCATATCTGAAGGTATAAGCTGACGGCTTTGGTGATTTCTAAATTTTGCTAAACATGACGATAGCTACAGTAACAGCAACATTACAGTTGGTATTTTACTACCAATCGTATAAATAATCAGTCAATTTATGGAGGAATATAACACTACATGGGTGCAAACTTAGCCCTTTTCTATAACACATAAGTTTCTGTAATATGGAGTAACTAGTTCTAGTTCCACATCACCAACATTTTAATACATTTAATCGCTTGTACAATGAAGGAAAACTATGCAGTGGTGAATGACTGACAAGGATCCAGTAAAGGAAATGAAACATTGCGGACAAACTTTTTAAATAAAGTTTGGATGTACAATAATGGGAAAGATTGTGAGAAAAGTTATTCTAAGTTTATTTAGAGCAAAATTCTAAAGCACTGGTTAGCATGCAAGAGAAATTAACATTCACCCTGCTGAATACATAGGGACTTCATACAGTTATCACAGCAAATACAGTGAATAGTGCATTTTTAATGCCATTTTCTATCTCTGTATCATGCTGGGCAACCCACCCTGGACTATGGCTGCAGGAATAGGCAGGCGGCTACAGACCTCTGTGCCTGTCAGTGCTCTCTTGTATGTGGTGGGCCAAGAAGAGGGGCAGCTTTTCTTTTTCCCTTATATATTGCACTCCTCGCTTTTGCACTAAGGTACTGCAATCGGGACCCCCTTCTGCCGAGTAATTTATGCAATACATGGGACTCAAAATTATGAATTTATGAAAAAGGAAATGCTGTAACTTTGTAAAGGAAAAGACACTAGGAATTTAAAATACTGAATTGATTTTTCGTTAGGACATTGTATCTTGTCCTGTAAAAACAGCAGACTGTTCCCCAAATGAAGGTGGTTTGACCTTGCTTCTGTTAACTGGGAAAGAAAAACAGCATAATTTATGCTCCTGCAGCATTCTTGTATTTGTTATTTCTAGTGATAAGGAAATAATTGTGGCTGTTCAACAAAATGCATATAAAACTTATTCCTATTATATATTTTTTTAAGTAATTCAGTAATTCTCCTGATGGGTCAGTTTTAAAGGCAGTGTGTGATTGAAAGATGCAGACTAGAAGGTCCTAGTTTTATTTTCCATTCAGTGTTGAATTAACTGTTCTCAACTAGGGCAGTGGTAGAGGCACTACAATTGGCTTCTGCATCCTAGAGCCATGGAGGGGAAAAATCTGCAAACGTTCCCACCCGATTGCTGCTGGAAACTGAACAGTAAATGAGCAGAGGGTAAGGCTCGCTCACCTGTGTCCTGCACAGTTGATGAGCCTGTTGATATTTAAGGTCAAGGCTCACACATTTAAAAAATTGTAATTTGAGAAAGATACTAGAAGGCTCTAGGTGCTGGTGGAACTGTACTGCATGCATGAGTCTGCCTTGAGGCCAGGAGGGGAAAAAGCTGGAAAAATCTTTTTTTTAAAGTGCTTTAGTGCCATTAAGCTGTTGCTCATAGTGACAGGTTACTGTTACTCTCTCAATTTCAAGCATGGTTGATCTGAAAACAGCTGCTAGTTATTACTTTTACATTCAACGTTAATTTAGAAAAATATTTGCAGTAGTAACATACATGAGACAAATCAAAGACTAAATCCAACGCCCTATTAGCAGCAGTGGTGGTTAGGATGTTGAGTGACATACTCACATGGACGTTATTTGTTCAAAACAGGAATTGCTGGAATTGCACAGCAAGTTAGTCAGCATCAAGCCAAGGCAACATTTCAGGCAGGGTGCTTTTTCAGCCATGAAGAGATGCCCTTTCAAAATATTGTCCTGTCTTCTCCCTCCATCAATGCTGATTGACTTGCTCTGTGCTTTTTTGTTTCAGATGTTCAGCATTTGCCATTTAAAAAAATTTGTTGGTCTATTTTTAACATGGATGAAACACCTGTTTCTATACACCACAGTTTTCTTGCATCTCTGATAATTTATTTTATTGTACTTCAGCAAATGTGTCTCTAGCCTTTAGAATCCTGCCATGTATGGCTAAAAAAAAATTCCCAGGGATGTGAAAAATATCCCCCTGAAACAGTAAATGAGTCGACTGAGAAAGTAGTACAGTTACATGTAATTATTGATAGCTTTGACAAATTTACAATACACCGTAGGGAGCAGTCTGGCACACTGATGATCAATAATATCTATAGGTAACAACTGTCAAAGGAGCAAGCATTGCTTCTGCTTCTTTCTCCTTTTGCTTTTCTTTATGGCTCTTAAAGCTACACCGGAAGCTTCTTTGAAGATGTCCTCTATGTTCTCACGGAATTTGGCTGAGCATTCCAAGTACATCACAGCGTTAAACTGGCGAGCAGCCTCTTCACCCTGGAAAAAAACACACATGTGACAATCTGCAAACTTTTTCTCTTTTTTTTTCCCCCTCCTCTTTGCACTTTCTCAATCTGTTGTACTGCTATTCACCCCAGACATGCAACCAGGTAGTGGAAAGGTCTTCTCTTTAGTTTCACTCTGTGCAGTTCTGTAATTAGGTGCCCTTTCTGCTGGGGGCCTGCCAACTCTTCCTCCTGCCTGAGAATTGTTCTTATGTAGCAAGTTGTTATGATCTGGAATGCACTGCTTGAAAAGGTGGTGGAAGCAGATTCAGTAGCAACTTTCAAAAGGGAATTGGATAAATACTTGGAAGTGAAACTCATTGCAGGGCTATGGGGAAAGAGCAGGGGCGTGAGACTAAATGGATAGCTCTTTCAGAGAGTTGGCACGGGCATGATGGGGCTGAATGGCCTCCTATGCTTATAAGATTCTATGATCATATACCTAGTGAGCTGGCCAAAACATAACCAATAAAGACAATCAAGCAGAAATGTTATTTAGTACTAGGATTCAAACTTGAGTTCCCTGGTTGGGAATCCAATGCTCTACCATGATTGCAGAGACACATAAGTTGTTCAATCTGATGAGGAAATTTATCACTCAGTGAACCAAAGGCTAAAACAATTGAAATGTGATTATCATGTACAAGTAAAGAAAGATGAACAGTTTGATTTATTAGAGAATGGGTAGAAAGGAGTGTTAAGAATAACCTTGCATCAGTTTATTATGGTAGAGTATTGGAGCGTGTTGGTGTATTGGGAAATTTTAGGCAGGCTGAGTATCTGGAATATCACATATAGCTTGCTCTGAAAACACCACTGAAATATTATCTTCTGGACCAGAATGGTAAATTTGAACTCCCAATAATGTCATCATCATAGGCAATCCCTCAGAATCGAGGAAGACTTGCTTCCACTCTTAGCATGAGTTCTTAGGTGGCTGTACAGTCCAATACGAGAACCACAGTCTCTGTCACAGGTGGGACAGACAGTGGTTGAGGGGAAGGGTGGGCAGGGAGACTAGTTTCCCACACACTCTTTCCGCTGCCTGCGCTTGATTTCTGCATGCTCTCGGCGACAATACTCGAGGAGCTCAGCGCCCTCTCGGATGCACTTCCTCCACTTAGGGCGGTCTTTGGCCAGGGACTCCTAGGTGTCACGGGGGTTGTCGCACTTTATCAGGGAGGCTTTGAGGGTGTCCTTGTAACGTTTCCTCTGCCCGCCTTTGGCTCGTTTGCCGTGGACGAGTTCCGAGTAGAGCGCTTGCTTTGGGAGTCTCGTGTCTGGCATGCGAACTATGTGGCCTGCTCAGCGGAGCTGATCAAGTGTGGTCAGTGCTTCAATGCTGGAGATGTTGGCTTGGACGAGGACGCTAATGTTTGTGTGTCTGTCCTCTCGGGATATGCGGAGACATCGCTGGTGGTATTTCTCCAGCGACATGAGGTGTCTATTGTATATGGTCGACGTCTCTGAGCCATACAGGAGGGCGGGTATTACTAGACCATGAGCTTGGTGACAGTTTTGAGGGCCTGGTCTTCAAACACTCTTTTCCTCAGGCGGTGTTGGATCTCGTTGTTATGCCTGCTCTTATTGATAGGAGGCTCCCGAGATAAGGGAAGTGGTCCACGCCGCACAGCACTGCCCCCCAGACATCAAGATCCACGGCGCGGCCCTGGACAACGTGGACCACTTCCCAATAATGTACCTATTAACTGTCAACCTTATAGGTCAGTGGTAGCACCTTTACTTCTGAGTGAGAAGGTCATGGGTTCAAGCCTCAGTCCAGAGATTTGAGCATATAATATAGGCTGACACTTCAGTGCAGTACGGAGAGTGCTGCAGTGTTCGAGGTGCCATCTTGCGGATGAGACGTTAAACCAAGACCTCATCTGCCATCTTGGGTGGACGTAAAAGATCCCATGGCACTATTAAAAGAGCAGGGGAGTTCTCCCAGTGTCCTGGTCAATATTTATCCCTCAACCAAACAGATTCGCTGGCCATTTATCATTGTTTGTGGGAGTTTATGGTATACATATTTCCGACTACATCAAAAATATTTCATTGGCTGTGAAGCACTTTGACACGTCCTAAGGCCATGAAAGGTGCTATATAAATGCAAGTTGTTTCTTTATTGCAACACTCAGCTTTATAAAGATTTTAATTAAAAGTTACAAAGATGTCTGGATGTTGCTTTCATTGGTTCTATTTTAAATGTTGACAGTTTTGTGACTTTATTAACTTCCTTCAGTTTCATTGTAAAAACTTTACTTTGGTTTTTTCTGTCTTACTTTCTTCCTTTCTCTCTTTCTCTGCTATTTTCTCTCCATTCCTCGTCATCATTCTCACTTTCTCTTGTCTCTTTTAACAGTCTCCATTGTTTCCTGTTTTACTTCTTTTTTTGCCTTCATTTTTCTATTTTTACTGTTTGCCTTCATTTCTGTGGTTCTGTACTTGTCAATGGGCCAGGCTTGGACTGGGCTAGTCAGTAATTCCTACAAGTCAGGAAAACCAAATGGAAGGGGAACGATCATTTTCTCACTCAGATGGGAAGAGCTATCCTCGAGGTTTCTGGCAGTGTCACTGATCTGAACAAACTCGTAATCCATCCGGTGTGTGTTTGGGAGAGCTCCTTTGGATCATAAATGTCTTGTACTTGTTAGTTGGTTGCATATTCTTAGCAAAGTCTATAATTCTCTGGAAATTCTTCTGCAGACTAGCTGGCTGCATTGGCAGTTTGGCGCAATTGACAAAGTTCCACTGACAGTGACTGCTCTATTCTTAGAATGTTTTAGTAAAAGATTGCTAAAACAAGAGAAATTTGTGGGAATTTGCAGTAAAATTGGCCTATTTAAACTGCCATGGCAAACCAAGGTAGGCTGAAGGGAAAGAAGGACATAATTTTGAGTCTGTTGGTCCATGGTTGCTATTCAATCATACCCCAACATCTTTACTTTTCAATAATTTCTAACATGCTAGAAAATTTGTGCTGTGAATACACCTTTCACCTGCCTCTCTAGTCCTAGTTCACCCGATCCCCCAGTCTGTGCAGGATTAGCTGATCTAAACCATGGTGACAAAAAATTGATCTTGACATTTCTGTTTAGAGAGGAGAAGATACTCTTTTTTTTTAATACTAATGTATTGCTCATCCTGAGTTGCCCTTCAGTGCTGGTGGGTCTTCTTCTTGAATTGCTGCAGTCTGTGTGGTGATGGTGCTCCCACAATGCAATTCAGGAGAGAGTTCCAGGATTTTGACCCAGTGACGATGAAGGAACGGCGATATATGTCCAGGTAAGGAGGTATGTGAATTGGAGGTTATGCTGTTTCCAAGTATCTAAAGACAGGATCTGGCTATTTTGTGATGTCCCCTGCAGTCAAATAGCCTCCCAATGTTTACTGATATGGCTCAAGCATAAATAACAGCATGTGGCAGCTGTGGAACTACAATTCATTCACAAGGCAACACCTTGGGCAAAGCGGAGAAAGTTGGCAACAGAAAGCAAGCATCCTTCAAATGCACAGCTTAAAAATGCACTTTTTCTGTGTTAAATGTTTTATTGTGATGTTTTTAATCTACTGAAAACAGGCAGAACTTAGGTAATTATATCTGTCACATGAATTCAGTTCAAACATCAAAAGAGAATTTAAATTTTCTTGAATTTCCCTTTGGAAGGTTGGTTTGAAAAAGCAGAGCCATCTACTTTGCTGACACTGCATCACAGCCATGTTGACATCATTCGGTCATTTTACCTCATTATATGTGATTGGTTCCTGCTGGGCAGCTCTCAGTCTTCTCAAGCGTTCTTTGTCCATTCGAAGGTCTGTTTTGCAACCAATCAGGAGTATGGGGACTTCCTGGCAGAAGTGATTTACTTCTGGAACCCACTAGCATAGTTGGAGAAATACAACAAAAAACACGTACATTTTAACATCACTTGTTGATCTGTACAGCATTTTATATTTGTGAAGAATTATTCCACAAAACCTCTGCCAAAGCATGTGGATGAGCTCCTTGTGCTCCAGTTGCTTTTATTTATCATTTTGATCAGAACTAATGGTCAAAATTTGCTTTCAAAATAATGGTGAGTTTAATGGTGCTCGCCATTATTGATATGTAAATTGCCCAGTAACTTGTGGCGAGGACGAGATACCCCCTGAATTGTGAATCACCACAAGTTGCTGGACGATTTGCCATTAGCCTCGTGAAAACAGCTCACCCTCAACCTCCCTGTGAGTTGCATGAAATTGCTGCATTTGCGCATTCATTGCCAATTAAACTCATTGCAGAAAGTTAGGGCTGCTACTTAACAGCGCAGGTACCTTTTTAATTAGGACTATTAATGCTATAAATAAACATATGCATTTAAATGTATAAAAATGTTAATGTAGCAATAAACTATTGAAAACTGATACTGTCTGATAAAATGTGATTGTGAACTGATGAACAGAATATAATTATACTGTGAGTCTAAAAGTTCTGAAAATCCTTAGGAAATTTGATAAGACTATGCATTGTAGAAGTCCCATGCACTGCACCACATAATGGTAGGAGGTAGATACCTATAATATTTCTCGTGACGAGCTCACAATTCCACCCGTGACATTATGGGGAAATATTGAGCATAGGTCAGGCACATCCCCACAATGATTCCCTCGCGCACCTCTTGATACCGAGACAGAAAATGTTATTAACAGACTGAAGAGTGGGTCATTTACCCACCCTTTTAGTTGTCGATGATGAACTGTGCTGGGCTACCAAGAGAAAGGAATGCAAGAAAATAATAAATGGTTTACCAAAAGATAGGGTGATTATAGTCAATTAATAATTTCAGAAACATTCTAAAACAAATCATTTACTTCCATGATTTTGCTTTTGTTGAATATGGAAAAGATTATTTGCCCCTCACCTTAATACGGACGTTTTCAAAACTTGTGGGGTTTGTGACATCATAACAGATTAAGAGAACATGTGTATCTTGGTAGGATAGTGGGCGGAGCCTGTCATAGTCCTCCTGACCTAAATCAGACAAAAGAGGAAAGCAAGCACACAATCTTTTAGTATTTTATTTTGAACTATTTATTCAGCTAATAATGCTTCGTCTATGCAAGATATACCAGAAATGAGAGCATCTTGGCATGGATAAATGCAAAGAAACAAATCATGCAATCTGTGGAATCCTGTTTGGGGTATGGTGCCATTATTGTTGACAAACCGCCTGTACCTCGATCAAATGGTTGATCTTCATACATGAATCTTGACAGTGAGTGGCAACAGGTCCAATTGTAGAGGGAGTATAAATGCACACCTCTTCCTGTGGTCCGGAATGGGAACCCAGGCTAATGTTTCCTCCTCTTAACCCGAAGGTATGCTGAAGTAGCAAAGGCTCCTCTCTCTCTCCTGGCTGAAATCAACAAACTCAGCATTGATCAGAGATCAAAGCTATGATCATCCTGGCAGATCTAGCTTGGAACCCCCCACCCACATAGTGTAATTATCTGCCAAGCTAAAGATCTACTGAACCAGCCTCAGTACAGAAATCACCACTTAGCTTATTTTGAATTCTGCAACACTAATGTAAAACTGATAACTGGATCTTGGAGAAAGAGATATTTTAAACCTGCTATGTGATGTCTGTGTGTACTGATTTGTTTTAACATATTACTAAAAATTTCTGTGGCACTGCTCATGGTAAGTCAGAGAATGCATCATAGCATACTATAACACAATACAAGGTAACTACTAAGTTGTTGAAATGAATCCTGTAATCAGTTATTGATCACACTGTCATTCTTTCTCTTTAATGTAGAAAATGTTTCTAATACTTAGTCACAGTTTACAGATGTTCTGGCTTCTTTGTCAAAAGAATATCTTTGTTTATATAATGTCTATATTTTCCTTTTGAAGTGTAGAAACTTCAACATCAACATATCACTTTAAAGAAAATGGCTTAAAATCAGTTAATTGTTTTCAGGAAATGTATATTATCTTGGATGGCATTGTAAGCAATATAACACTGTATTAAAGCATCTGTTTAACATATGGTTCATGAAACCTAATATAGGTCCTTAAAATGATGATGAGGTTTGATAGGGTAGACATGGAGAACATCTTTCCACTTGTGGTGGAGTCCAAAACTAGGAGGCATAAATATAAAGATATTCACTAATAAATCCAATAAGTAATTCAAGAGAAACATCTTTAGTCAGAGAGTGGTTAGAATGTGGAACATGCTACCACATGGAATAGATGAGACAAATAGTATAGGTGCATTTAAGGGGGAGCTAGATAAGTACATGAGTGAGAGAGGAAGAGAAGGCTATGCTGATAGGGTTAGATGATATAGGATGGGGGGAGGATTGTGTGGAGCATAAACACATTGGGCGGAATGGCCTATTTCTGTGCTGTAAAATCTATGTAACAATTGAACAAATTGAGTAGATTTGTAAGGAGATCAGGTGGAAATGAACCAATTCCTATCATAAGCAGAACACACCAGTTCTCAGTTAAATTAAGCGTGCTACAATAACGTAATTATAGAAATATTTTAAGATTCAGCAACAAATGCTATCGTGATACTAACAAAACACCAACTTCAAAGGAAATTGTGTTCTCGGGCAAAGACAGGAAGAGAGGTAAGACATATTTATCTATCTCTGCAGTAAATGCTAACCACATCCCTTTCCTTATATCATTTCAGCGTATTGGGTGAACAATGCATTGAGGATGCACAGTTCTGTTACATTTTCAGACTTTAATAGACTATTTTCACACTCAGTGGACTAAGAACATAAGAAATAGGATCAGGAGTAGGCCCTATAGCCCCTCGAGCCTGCTCCGCCATTCAATAAGATCATGGTTGATCATCGACCTCAACTCCACTTTCCCGCTCAATCTCCATATCCCTTGATTACCCTAGACTCCAAAAATCTATCTCTCTTGCATATATTCAGAGACTCAGCGTCCACAGCCCTCTGAGGTAGAGAATTACAAAGATTCACAACTCTCTGAGTGCAGAAATTCCCCCTCATTTCTGTCTTAAATGGTCTTCCCCTTATCCTGAAACTGTGCCCCCGAGTTCTAGACCAAGGATGTCAAACTCAATCGATAGCGGGCCAGTTTGGATTCAAATGCACCTCCCGTGGGCCACACAATTGAAAATGAAAAGCATAATAAAAGGGTTTTAATTTACCTGAACATCGGCTGCATTAAAAACGGTAGCTAAATTCATGTCAACAACACAAGTCATGTCACCCAGCCTCTCTCACTCTCACCCAGCCTCTCTCACTCTCACCCAGCCTCTCTCACTCTCACCCAGCCTCTCTCGCCCTCCCTCCCCCACGCGTTCCCGCCCTCCCTCCCCCACGCGCTCCCGCCCTCCCTCCCCCACGCACTCCCGCCCTCCCTCCCCCACGCTCTCCCCCCACACGCTCCCTCCCCCACGCTCTCCCCCCACACGCTCCCTCCCCCACGCTCCCTCCCCCACGCTCCCTCCCCCACGCTCCCTCCCCCACGCTAACCCCCCCCACGCTAACCCCCCCACGCACTCTTCCCCCCCCCCACGCACTCTCCCCCCCCACGCACTCTCCCCCCCCACGCACTCTCCCCCCCCACGCACTCTTCCCCCCCCACGCACTCTCCCCCCCCCACGCACTCTCCCCCCCCACGCACTCTCCCCCCCACGCACTCTCCCCCCCCCACGCACTCTCCCCCCCCCACGCACTCTCCCCCCCCACGCACTCTCCCCCCCCACGCACTCTCCCCCCCACGCACTCTCCCCCCCACGCACTCTCCCCCCCCCACGCACTCTCCCCCCCCCACGCACTCTCCCCCCCCACGCACTCTCCCCCCCCCCACGCACTCTCCCCCCCCCACGCACTCTCCCCCCCCCACGCACTCTCCCCCCCCCACGCACTCTCCCCCCCCCACGCACTCTCCCCCCCCCACGCACTCTCCCCCCCCCACGCACTCTCCCCCCCCCACGCACTCTCCCCCCCCCACGCACTCTCCCCCCCCCACGCACTCTCCCCCCCCCACGCACTCTCCCCCCCCCACGCACTCTCCCCCCCCCCCACGCACTCTCCCCCCCCCACGCACTCTCCCCCCCCCACGCACTCTTCCCCCCCCACGCACTCTTCCCCCCCCACGCACTCTTCCCCCCCCCCACGCACTCTTCCCCCCCCCCACGCACTCTCCCCCCCCCACGCACTCTCCCCCCCCCACGCACTCTCCCCCCCCCACGCACTCTCCCCCCCCCCACGCACTCTCCCCCCCCCACGCACTCTCCCCCCCCCACGCACTCTCCCCCCCCCACGCACTCTCCCCCCCCCACGCACTCTCCCCCCCCCACGCACTCTCCCCCCCCCACGCACTCTCCCCCCCCCACGCACTCTCCCCCCCCCACGCACTCTCCCCCCCCCACGCACTCTCCCCCCCCCACGCACTCTCCCCCCCCCACGCACTCTTCCCCCCCCCACGCACTCTCCCCCCCCACGCACTCTCCCCCCCCCACGCACTCTCCCCCCCCCCACGCACTCTCCCCCCCCCACGCACTCTCCCCCCCCCACGCACTCTCCCCCCCCACGCACTCTCCCCCCCCACGCACTCTCCCCCCCCACGCACTCTCCCCCCCCCACGCACTCTCCCCCCCCCACGCACTCTCCCCCCCCACGCACTCTCCCCCCCCACGCACTCTCCCCCCCCCACGCACTCTCCCCCCCCCACGCACTCTCCCCCCCCACGCACTCTCCCCCCCCACGCACTCTCCCCCCCCCACGCACTCTCCCCCCCCCACGCACTCTCCCCCCCCCACGCACTCTCCCCCCCCCACGCACTCTCCCCCCCCCACGCACTCTCCCCCCCCCACGCACTCTCCCCCCCCCACGCACTCTCCCCCCCCCACGCACTCTCCCCCCCCCACGCACTCTCCCCCCCCCACGCACTCTCCCCCCCCCACGCACTCTCCCCCCCCACGCACTCTCCCCCCCCACGCACTCTCCCCCCCCCACGCACTCTCCCCCCCCCACGCACTCTCCCCCCCCCCCCACGCACTCTCCCCCCCCCACGCACTCTCCCCCCCCACGCACTCTCCCCCCCCCCACGCACTCTCCCCCCCCACGCACTCTCCCCCCCACGCACTCTCCCCCCCCACGCACTCTTCCCCCCCCACGCACTCTCCCCCCCCCCACGCACTCTCCCCCCCCACGCACTCTCCCCCCCCCACGCACTCTCCCCCCCCCACGCACTCTCCCCCCCCCACGCACTCTCCCCCCCCACGCACTCTCCCCCCCCACGCACTCTCCCCCCCCACGCACTCTCCCCCCCCCCACGCACTCTCCCCCCCCCCACGCACTCTCCCCCCCCCACGCACTCTCCCCCCCCACGCACTCTCCCCCCCCACGCACTCTCCCCCCCCACGCACTCTCCCCCCCCACGCACTCTCCCCCCCCACGCACTCTCCCCCCCCCACGCACTCTCCCCCCCCCACGCACTCTCCCCCCCCCACGCACTCTCCCCCCCCCACGCACTCTCCCCCCCCCACGCACTCTCCCCCCCCACGCACTCTCCCCCCCCACGCACTCTCCCCCCCCCACGCACTCTCCCCCCCCCACGCACTCTCCCCCCCCCACGCACTCTCCCCCCCCCACGCACTCTCCCCCCCCACGCACTCTCCCCCCCCACGCACTCTCCCCCCCCCACGCACTCTCCCCCCCCACGCACTCTCCCCCCCCCACGCACTCTCCCCCCCCACGCACTCTCCCCCCCCACGCACTCTCCCCCCCCACGCACTCTCCCCCCCCACGCACTCTCCCCCCCCCACGCACTCTCCCCCCCCCACGCACTCTCCCCCCCCCACGCACTCTCCCCCCCCCACGCACTCTCCCCCCCCCACGCACTCTCCCCCCCCCACGCACTCTTCCCCCCCCACGCACTCTTCCCCCCCCACGCACTCTTCCCCCCCCACGCACTCTTCCCCCCCCCACGCACTCTTCCCCCCCCACGCACTCTTCCCCCCCCACGCACTCTTCCCCCCCCACGCACTCTTCCCCCCCCACGCACTCTTCCCCCCCCACGCACTCTTCCCCCCCCACGCACTCTTCCCCCCCCACGCACTCTTCCCCCCCCACGCACTCTTCCCCCCCCACGCACTCTTCCCCCCCCACGCACTCTTCCCCCCCCACGCACTCTTCCCCCCCCACGCACTCTTCCCCCCCCACGCACTCTTCCCCCCCCACGCACTCTTCCCCCCCCACGCACTCTTCCCCCCCCACGCACTCTTCCCCCCCCACGCACTCTTCCCCCCCCACGCACTCTTCCCCCCCCACGCACTCTTCCCCCCCCACGCACTCTTCCCCCCCCACGCACTCTTCCCCCCCCACGCACTCTTCCCCCCCCACGCACTCTTCCCCCCCCACGCACTCTTCCCCCCCCACGCACTCTTCCCCCCCCACGCACTCTTCCCCCCCCACGCACTCTTCCCCCCCCACGCACTCTTCCCCCCCCACGCACTCTTCCCCCCCCACGCACTCTTCCCCCCCCACGCACTCTTCCCCCCCCACGCACTCTTCCCCCCCCACGCACTCTTCCCCCCCCACGCACTCTTCCCCCCCCCACGCACTCTTCCCCCCCACGCACTCTCCCCCCCCACGCACTCTTCCCCCCCCACGCACTCTTCCCCCCCCACGCACTCTCCCCCCCCACTCGCCCTCCCTCCCCCACACACTCTCGCCCTCCCTCCCCCACACACTCTCGCCCTCCCTCCCCCACACTCTCTCGCCCTCCCTCCCCCACACTCTCTCGCCCTCCCTCCCCCACACTCTCTCGCCCTCCCTCCCCCACACGCTCTCTCCCCCACAAGCTCCCTCCCACACGCTCTCTCCCCCCACACGCTCCCTCCCCCACACGCTCCCTCCCCCACACGCTCCCTCCCCCACACGCTCCCCCCCCCCACACGCTCCCCCCCCCACACGCTCCCTCCCCCACACGCTCCCTCCCCCACACTCTCCCCCCCACACTCTCCCTCCCCCCACACTCTCCCTCCCCCCACACTCTCCCTCCCCCCACACGCTCCCTCCCCCCACACGTTCCCACTCTCCCTCCCCCACACCCCCAGACCCTCGCGCTCTCTCTCTTCCCCCCTCAGCCTCTCTGTCTCCCCCAGCCTCTCACACTCTTCCCCCTCCTCCCCAGCATCTCTCACTCTCCCCAGCCCCTCGCTCTCTCTCGTGCTCTCTCTCTCCATCCAGCCCCTATCTCTCTCTCTCCACCCAGCCTCTCTCTCTCCACCCAGCCTCTCTCTCTCCACCCAGCCTCTCTCTCTCTCTCTCCACCCAGCCTCTCTCTCTCTCTGTCTCTCTCTCTCCAACCTCCTCTCTCTCTCTCTCTCTCTCCCTCCCCTGCCTCGCTCTTTCTCTCTCTCTCTCTCTCTCTCTCTCTCTCTCCCCAAGCCCCCCTCTCTCCACCCAGCCTCTCTCTTTCTCTCTCTCTCTCTCTCTCCCATCAGCCTGTCTCTCTCTCTCTCTCTCTCTCACTCCACCCAGTCTCTCTCCCTCTCTCTCTCTCCCATCAGCCTGTCTCTCTCTCTCCCCAGCCTCTCTCTCTCTCTCTCCTCTCCTCCCCCCTCTCTCTCTTCCCCCCCCAGCCCCCCTCTCTTCCCCCCCCCAGCCCCTCTCTCTCTCTCTCTCTCTCTCTCTCCACCGTCTCTCTCTCTCTCTCTCCACCCAGTCTCTCTCCCTCCCTCTCTCTCTCTCTCTCTCTCTCTCTCTCTCTCCTCTCTCTCCCTCCCATCAGCCTGTCTCTCTCTCTCCTCTCCTCCCCCTCTCTCTCTCTCTCTCGTCTCTCCTCCCCCTCTCTCTCTTCTCCCCCCCCCCAAGCCTCTCTCTCTCTCTCTCTCTCTCCACCCAGCCTCTCTCTCTCTCTCTCCACCTAGCCTCTCTCTCTCTCTCTCTCTCTCTCTCTCTCTCTCTCCCCAGCCTCTCTCACTCATGGCCCCAAGGCCCTCTGACACCACCTCCCCCGGCCACCCACCGCCCGCCGCCGCCATGGCTCAGTGCTCACTGCCTGGTCGGAGGCTCGCGGTTCAGCAGGAGGCCCGGGGCCTGGTCGGCCCGAGCAGCAGCCCGCCGCCATCGGTCCCAGGCTGGCCGGGGGGGGGGAGACGAGACGTTTCTGACAAAAAAAGTGCAGTACATAGGGGGCGGGGCTTGTCACCTGTCTGTCAAAAAAAGGTGGAGTACAAATAGTTAGTTCCTTTAAAATTCTCTCCATGATTGCATTCGGTTCCTTGTTTTAGACTCTAAAACGCGTGGCGGGCCATATGTTTGACACCCCTGTTCTGGACACTCCAGCCAGGGGAAACAACCTCTCAGCATCTACCCTGTCAATCCCTTTCAGAATCTTGTATGTTTCAATGAGATCACCTCTCATTCTCCTAAACTCCAGAGAGCATAGGCCTATTCTACACAATCTCTCATCATAAGACAGCTTCCTCATCCCAGGAATCAATCTAGTGAACCTTTATTGCACCGCCTTCAAGACAAGTATATCCTTCCTTAAATAAGGAAAACTGTGCACAGTACTCCAGGTGTGGTCACACCAAGACGATGTACAAGTGGACCTTATCCCGCACAATTTTTTCTATAATGTTAGCAAAATTATGCGCATACCTGAGGACTGACAATCACCTTACTTACAATAATCTTAAAGAAAGAACTTGTGATTGATCACATCCACAGGTTGTCCAAAGTGCTTTACAGCCAGTACTTTTAATATGTAGATACTGTTCTTAAGTAGATAAATGCAGCAGCTAATGTGCGCATAACAAGGCCCTACAGATAGCAAAGTGACCAGTTAATCTGCTTTTTTGATATTTGTTGAGGGAGGAATGTTGGGCAGGACAGCGGGAGAACTCCCTGCTCTTTTTCAAAATGTGCCACAGGATCTTTTATGTCCACCTGAACAGCCAGATGGGACATCAGTTTATCTCCTCACATCTCCTCATGTTTGCCTACTTTTGCCCTGGATACACAATCAGGCTCATTCAAAACACAGCACCTCTGAGAATGCAGCACTCCTTCAGTACTGCACTGTCAGTGTCAGCTGGGGTTCAGTGGGTAGCACACTTGCCTTCTGAGTCAAGTGGGTTCAAGTCCCACTGCAGGGACTTGAGCACATAAATCTAGACTGATGCTCCAGTGCTGTGCTGAGGGAGTGCTGCACTGTTGGAGGTGCTGTCTTTCAGATGAGACGTTCAAACTGTCTGCCCCATCTGCTCTCTCGGGTGGCTGTAAAAGATCCCAAGTCACTGTTGTAATGTGGGAAATGTGCCAGTCAATTTTCGCACAGCAAGCTCCCACAAACAGCAATGTGACAATGACCAGATAATCTGTTTTCGTGATGTTGATTTTTAGGGATAAATATTGGCCAGGACACCGGGAATAACTCGCCTGCTCTTCTTTTAAATAGTGCTCCATTTACCGTCTCATACAAAAGATGGCACCTCGACAGTGCAGCACTCCCTCAGTACTGCACTAGAGTGTCAGCCTAGATTTTTGCGCTCAAGTCTCTGGAGTGGGACTTCATCTTGCAACTTTCTGATTGAGGCCAGAGTACTATCAACTGAGCCACAACTGATGGACACACAATGAGAGTCTGTAATCGGACAATTAACCGTCGGAAGGTATATAAAAAGTCCCTGACCAATAGTTTAAAAATGTTCTGTTTTATGAATGGCAAATTTAACTGCTTCCTTAGTCATGTAAGACTTTCTGTATTGGTCTTTGATAAAGTCCTGCTCCAGCACGTGCTGCTCCCTGGCGTGGTACGCCGCCACGCTGCTCCTTCCGTTCCCCAGCCTGCTCCGATGGTGCTCGCAGGCCGGGGGCCACTCAGCCTGCTGGGCCAGGCCGCCACGCTGCTCCTTCCGCTCCCCGGCCTGCTCCGATGGTGCTCGCAGGCAAGGGGCCGCTCAGCCTGCTGGGCCAGGCCACCACGCTGCTCCTTCCGCTCCCCAGCCTGCTCCGATGGTGCTCGCAGGCTGGGGGCCACTCGGCCTGCTGGGCCAGGCCACCACGCTGCTCCTTCCGCTCCCCGGCCTGCTCCGATGGTGCTCGCAGGGCAGTGCTGGAGCAGGAGAGCAACGGCAGTGAAGAGGGACGTCACCAAGATCCAGGTTGGTGATTGGAGCGTAGGCAGGTACAGCAGGAGTGGCGAGGTTAGGGCGAAGGAGCGGCGAGAGATTGTAGAGGGACGTGATCGGGGCCCAGGAGAGGCGTGAGTTCAGGGTCCAGAAGAGGCAAGGGCCCAGGGGCAGCACGGACCAGCCCACACCGCGATATGTGTGCGCACTAGGTCCGTGCAGCAGAGCTGGTCTCCAGTTGTCTTGGTTAATCCTTGCCACTGGACCAAGACCTAGCTCTGTCAAGCCCGTGTGGTGGCTGGTGTGCAATGGCCACCACGCGTTTAAAAAAAAAATACATGCACAGGCATCTTCCACCCTTCAAGATTTTGTTCGGCACCTGGTATTTTAGGTCCTTCATTGAAACACCTGTGAACTTTGACGTGGAAGCAAGTCATCCTCGATTCGCGGGACTGCCTATGATGATGATGATGATCATAAAGTAGCAACACTCCAGCTGAGAGTGAAGCCAGAGTCTTTCACCTGGTCAAATACCAGAATTTCAGAAATGATGCCAGTCCAACTGCAAACTTTAACTATTGGGGGTTGAATCCATCAGTTCTGGAAATCTCAAAAGCTGCTTTTGCTAAATCATGTCAAATAATGTCTTCTACCAACTTTCTATTAGGAGATTGCATGTAGATTGTTTCAGAAGAAATGAATAATACTCATTACATACACTTAACTAAACACAATAGACAGATTGTTCTATGTATAATTATATCATTAAATGCATTCACAATATCACACAGCATTACAGATATCTGTCTGCCAATACAATCACAATTCTCCAATGTCTCTATCAGTAAGTCAAATGCACTTAATATTTTTGCCAATAAATTCATTAAATGAAACAAGCAATTCAAACTTTGTGACAAGTTTTATGTCCTTCAAAGATAATTTAGTTAAAACAGTGTATTGGACTGGGGACTTTACAGAACCATTTTGTGGTGGACTTTCTACTGAGAGTGCTGTCGCACACAACCCAACCCAAAGGAAATATATTCTGATCAATGTTAACAAACCACTAATTAAAAGGAAGCAGCCACTTTAAAACAAAAGACACAGACTGTACCAAGTCAGAGGAAGCAACCAGAGTCAAAATGTCAATACTGACATACTGTATTATAGTTGAAAACATACAGATATAAAAAGGCACAAATCACAAAACACACATTCAACTACATAAAAAAGCAAATAGAGAAAAAAAGCTATCTGACCTGCCAAGCCCACTCCTTTTGGAAATGGTGTACAATCTACTAAGTTATGAACTATAAATAGGAGGTGTCGGGGGGAATGAGAGGGATAACCTCTTGAAGGATAGCTCTGCAAAAAAAAAAAAGTAAAGTCAATGTTATAACTCACCTATACAGATTAATGGGTCCTTGGCTTTATTCTCAGTCTCTGCTGATTTAGCTAATTCTAGTTGAGGTAGGGACATTAAAATAAGCCTCAGTACCTCTGAGTTAGCGAGGGGAGATATGTCTCTTGTGTTCCTGCTCCTGAACATTTACTGTCTAACCTCGTACCTGAAGAAAAACTACCTGGGCAAGGTACAGGGGGATGGCTGACCTTCATGAAACTGTACCCAGCCCCTTCAGAAGAGATGGGGAAATGTATTTTGCTCCCTGATTTCCAAAGGTAATTTATTCAACTGTCCCCACATCTCCAACACTGGATAAATTTTGGGAGATCCCACAACACGGCCTTGCATGCAGCCGAACATATTGGAAAATTGAGGGGAAGGTCCCCATGATTTTCTAATGTGCACAGGCTGCACGCAGTGACCTGGTGGTGCAGGGTTTCCAAAATGTTTCCTCGCGTGTCGACCTAACCAATAACTGAGTATAAATGTCTCAATGGATTCAAAACTCTTGGGTGGCGCCACCTATTCCCTGTTATCATTGGATAATATGTTAGGATTTAAGTACATTAACAATCAGACATACAATATAGTCACTGAAGCATGAGTTGCTGCTTATCTTTGTGTACGACTAATACGGCTTATGGTGATAGACAAAGAATCGCAACAAGGCAATAACTATCTGTTTTTGTATTATAATAGGTGGATTTTTTTAATAGATGTGTTGCTGTGTTGGGAACTTTTGGGTCATCTCACTTCCTGGAACATTAAAACAACCAGTTTATCTATTACAATATGAGCTTTTGCAATGTGATTCTTCAAGATTTGTGCTAGTTTTACTTACTAAATAAAACATATTACAGTGACAGATGAAAATGATTATGTAATTACCTCATTGTGGCATTGACCGCTTTACATTCCACTTCTGACACCATCAGGCTAAAAATCTTGGTAGAGCACCAGCACCAAACGTGCAATATAAAATGACTGTGTTCCATCTAGTGTAACAGTAGGTAGGTATTGCTGTAAAGAAAGCCAATTGGGCCATAATGTGTAGGTGCAAAGGGCAAATGAGGAATTTGTACATGACAATGGCTAGCCCACAGTTAGATTACTTTGTGCAGATTTGGGTGCTTTATTATAAAAAGGACATTAAAGCCATGGAGAGCACACACGGATTACAAACTATAGTTATGTGGAGAGGCTAGATATATTGCAACTATTTCCACAAGAACAAAGAAAGCTGAGGAGATTTAATAGATTTTAAAATTATGAAGAGTTATGAAGAATATAGTGAGACCAACTCCTCTGTTTGGGGAGTCAGTAATGAGGGCATCAATTTAAAATTGTCTCTGGGAGTAAAAAGTGTTGTTTTTATGCAGAAAATTGTACTATAGAATGCCTTGCCCAGGGAGTAGTTGAGGCATCTGTTAATGGAAAAGTGAAGCATCGGAAGATGCAGACTATGGGGAGAGTAGGGCAGTGAGAGAAGTTTTGAATTGTTCTAACAAAGAGCTGATAAAGACATGATGGGCCAAACGGCCACCTTCTGTGCCAGAGCAATGGTTAGATTCCTACTAGAATTGATAAGGAGCAGGAACTCTGTACAACTTGTCCCTTCCTAACTAAGATTCACTGAGGCAAACTGTCAATCCCAAATCATTGTACCAGCTGAGGTCAGTTATCTCAACATGGACCTGGAAGGGAACCTAGTATTTTCCTGGTCTGTAAGGTTCAGCTGCTCGCTGGATAAAATTGAATAAATTCACTCAGCCGCAGGGAAGCTTACAGTCTTGTAATTTAGTTGTTAAAGGGAAGGAAACTGGGTTAGCAGTCTGAACCTGCAGTAGTTATCTTTAGATGTGTCCTACGTTCTTGTTTGTTTATGCAATGTATTTCACATACTTCTGAGAAGACAGAGAGAAAATTCTGGGGATACATAGATATAAAATACTTATTGCACTATGTTCCATGTGCCTGTTTTTTAAATAAGTAATTGGTTAGAAAATTGTATTTAATAGATGACATTATAGTTTTTGTCCCTATATGGTCAATTTTACAATGTCAGCCAAGGGATTCTATGGAACATATCCACGAACCAGGACTAATGCAGTCTTGTACTCTGCAGTAAATATATGTTACCTACAGGGAGGTCAAGGTGAAGTGCTTGATGGGGACACCCTTGAAGAATGCATTCACTATCTGTATCAAGGGCTGTGTACTTTGTGTGTATTTTAAATTGATTGGGAAGTTTTACAATTTGTTTTTTTGAAGAATTGTAGGCCTGCATCTTGGAGACAGACATTTAAGTAAACACATACTGCGTAACTATTGAGACCAGAGGAAACCCATTGGTGAAATGCCTTGCTTGCCTAACTCTTGCTGATGACATAGCTAAGTTTGGGACGTCACTGTAGGAACATTTCAGAGTGTGAACTCCATTACGCACAGCACTAGCTTGCCTTGCCACTGCAACCACCCAATCAACTTATTAAGAAATGCTTATTTGTACATAACTAGCTTCCAAAATGCCTACCATGTCTTGGACTCCATCTGAGAGGGTGATTAGGCATTTATGGACATTACAACAGTGACTACTCTTAAAAGTACTTAATTGGTTGTAAGGAGCTTTCACATCCTGAGGTTGTGAAAGATTCTATATAAATGCAGGTTCTCTTTTTTTTTTACATCTTCATGCCTCCTCTGTCCAGAGGGAGTGCAATTTGATGTAGAATTCATTAATTTTTCCAACAGCCCATCAGCCAGACACTTTTCTTGATGGGAAATTGGTAACATCCATGTCCTCTGCATTTCTAACATGGACATCTGTAATTTGTTACCAGCATCAATTTACTGAACCTCTTTCTAGGAATAAAGAAAGTCAGTTACTATGTGCAACCATCTTCATCTCCAGCTCAAGTCAAGGGAATGTGATGACCCAAATCAGCCAAAGTGGCCTGTAGAATGGAGCGAACTGTGAAAAAGTGAAACTGATTGGCATTTCATTTAATTGACAAGAAAGTTCAGTTGAAAAATGGTATATAGTTTCAAACTGATAATATTTAGTCAGTTCCTCCCTGTGGTTAATCAAACTAAGTCCAACACAGGCAGGAAATGGTTTTGTACCAAAGTCAGGCACTCCTAAGTAACAAGCTAATATGTCAAAGGAGGTTCAAGTTCCACACCCAAAACACCCAATAAAGATAATTTTTTTTTTTAGTATTCTTGAGTTTGCTTTATAACATTATAAAGTATTATTCTGCTGCTAAGATGCAGCTCTGTTTATACCGGTCCATCCTTTTGAATCTAACACGTAAAAGGTAGATTCCGAGGTTAATTGCCATTTTGTAGATTTGCAAGTGCTTGTAAATTCCTGGTTCCACATCAGAAAAAAGGAGCTACATTTCTTTTTTTAAATACTTTACATTTAAAATGTGACAGATGTACACTGCATGCAATATGTTTGATTATATAGAAGATACAATCTATATTGCAGTTATTAAAGTAAGGCGAGATTAGCATATGTTAAATATTTGTGCTTAAGAATTTGCCTTTTTACATTTTTGAGCTCCAATTCCAGTTCTGTTAAGTGTTTTACAGCTGAAATAATGGGACATCCTGTAGAATTTAATTGGTAAATATGTGCCACAGATGTTTTTGTAGCAACCCTACTTCCTCCCCAAATAAAATTCATCAGTACAGGTACCAACAAAGAAGCTTAAATATTCAAAATGGAAAATGAGGGAGGTGCTCAAGCCCTATCCTAAAATATTGTAATAATAATGATAAGCAGGAGCTAACCAGCAAATGATGAGCAGTGCAGATCATACACAATAAAACATTGTTCGACACATTTCAGACACTAAACATCAAAGCTAACATTTAGTTTACTGATGGTTGCAAAATATATCGCGGCTAAAAGTCCTCGGGCCTTCTGCAGTCTCTCTACTCCAGTCCTACTCCTGACCCTACCAAAATATCCAGAGTCAGGGTGAGGTCATTTAGTTTAACGATCGCCGGTGGGTGCCGCTAGAAGGTTGGGGGAATGGGGGGGGGTGGGTGGAGAGAAGAGATGCAGCTCTACATCTGTACCAGGATACTACAGGTGGAGTTGCTCCATAAGTTGCCATTTTATGAGCGCTGATGTGAAATATATATATATATATATTTTTAGGCACAACTCTGGGTCTCCCCGGCCATGCCCCTCTTACACCAGATTCTTTCTGACCTCCGGACACAATGGATGTGGCGGGTTTGGGAAATCTGGTGTGAGGAAGTCCTCTCTGAGATCCCATCTCCTTGTGATGTCACAGGCCCCAGTGGAAATTCTTGTTGGTTCCCTTTTCTGGGTGTAGACCCAGCATTTCCGGATCATATCTGATTTTCCACCCGCCCCTGCACGCCTGGTTGTTTTATGTTGGGAGTGTGACACAAATCTCAAAGAAATTTGAGGCCCTCTTCTTCCGGGCCATTTAATGGCCTGTTTAAAACATAAAAAATAATAAAATTTCTCTGATAAATTGTATATGAAGTAAATTTTAAACATAGCGATGAAAAGACTACTGTAATCCTCAAAACATTACATTTTATTGTCATCAACTAATCGACTTTTGTTTCTAAATCAGCCCATGTTTATAGAGATTCTCTTGAAAATAATGTGAAGAGCTACAAAGTGCCGTTTCTCTGAATCCTGCCTATATTTCAAAAGTGAGTTTTGATTGATTATACCATATTGTAGGAAGGTGCAACATGAAAACCTTTAACTTGGGCATATTCAAGCTCCTCAATGGCTCAGTGAGTTTATACAGTGGGTAACTGAGCAACTCAGATGAGAAAGGAACCAGGATTCCCCCTAGTCTGACAAGGTGATTGTACTGTACTAACCATTGACCAACAATTACCAATATGTATTGACAGCCACTATGGGGTAAACCTTTGACCTAAATTAACACAGTCCAAACTGTAGGAAAAAGTGAAAATTATAGGACCTAATCAATTCTCCTCCAATTGAGAACTTTGTACTATGCAAAGTTATGACCAATGGATGGTAGTGGAGATACATGAAAGGCCTTTGCATAAATAAAACTTTGGGCACCATTTCTGCTCTGATGAGTAATACCACATTTATCATTGGCAGTACCACTACTGCAACCCAAACTTTTCACTGAAAGATGTACCAGCATCAATTAGAATATGCAAACAATAAGATGGCAGACTTAATCTTTTGCACTGATTAATTTTGCTAACTCTTGTTGCAGTTCAGTCTATCCAACCAAGCGATCAATTATAAGATTTTTGGAATTGGCTTTCTCTTTACAAAATCACTGAACTGCAGAATTCGAAAGGCACCCAGGCTATTAAATAAATCTGCTGTGCCAGGGATAAAACCTACTTCTGACAGTCTTATCTCCAGTGATGGCAATACCAGTAGCAGATTGAAAACATTGATTGGTGGGTCATTATGATCACCAACCTCGTCTCTAAGTTCCAGTGCTACTGGAATGAGGAGAAACTTCAAAGCTTACTTGATCAAAAATAATTCTCAATTTCACAGGCTGACAATGGATGTGGCATTGTTTTGGAGAAAAAACACTTCTTTCTCACTCACATATATAAGCAATGTGAATGCAATTGATGCCACGATTCGTTGAAAAGGAAGTGAAGGTGGCAGTACAAAGGCACAAGAGGGTTATGTGGTCCTAGCTGGATAAATTGTTGCTAGTGAATTATCTCATTAGTGTGATGACCTTTCTCAATGAAAGAATGTTATTTGACACAGCAAAATATCAAGGTAACCTGTAAACTTGCAGTCATTATTTCTTTTACTATAACCATATAAAGTGAACCTCAGCAAGTTCAAATATGCTTAGTGAGCAAAACACAGAATTGCCTTAAGGAGGCAGCAGCACTCTCATACTTCTCAAACACTGATGCAGCTAAGAGCAAAAAATTTAAATGGATAGATTTCAAAAGTATCTAACAAACTTATAAATGTTGATATATTTTATTACCCGACATAAATGACGGAAGAACATTTCTGTTTAATACCTCCAATGAGCAAACATCTACCATCATTAGCAGTATCACTGTTTCTAACTGTAAAGTTTTATAAATTGAAAAACAAGAAGTGACACTTCCTAATAACGGTATTAGATTTTAATATTTTTAAGTAAACCTACTCTGTGAGGGATGGCCAAATGTATTCTTTTTGCACAAACTCAAAGTGGACAAGATATTTTGAGGTTGTTTCTGCCAGGGGGTTCATGAAAAATAAACGATTTACCTATCGATAAATGATTAATTCTTAATGACTCGTTGTTCGCTTCGCTCTACATTTACTATACCAGGATAACTCTTAAGCTCCTATTATGTTTATGAATACTTAAATATTATAAATTAAGCATATTCTGCATTTTATAAGTAACAGAAGTTGATCCTGACTTTGCCTACAATCTGGAAGCAAACAGGAATCACAAACAGGAACTGGAACTGGAATTTTGACTGTTGTAGTTAAAATCAGCAAATCCAATGCAGACCAGAAATAAAATCGAGGACTTTCCTTGTGGCTCAGGCCACATTACGTAATATGTTGCCTGGTTCACCATCAGGGTGCCGGAATATTAAAATATTTTGAGTAAAAGTTCACCAAAGCTGAAATACTTTGAAGAGTCTTACCTGCTGTATCATACAGAGTCAAGCTGACTTTCTTGTTCCTAATAGTGATATCTGTCACATACTTCTCGAACACTGATGGGGCATATTGCTAAAGAGCAAAACATCAATGAAAATAATGAAAATGGATAGATTTCAAAAGTAACTGACATAAACTTATGAATGTTGACATCTTTTATTGCCCTACATTAATTACTGAAGAAAGTTTCTGTATAACACCTCAATGAGTAAACATCTAACACAATTCTAAGTCAACAGGTATAATAAGATAGTACTGTACATGCAACCACATGAATTTTTGTAGTTGGACTTTGTGTGATTATTGTAAATCAAATTGGGAATGCCAGCCATCAGATCACAGTTTGTATTAGTATTCAAATTAGAGCACAAAACAGCAACTATTCTGAGCAACAGCTTTGAACTTGTGGTGCATTTAACCCTCAATATAAACTTGCATTGCATTAAACTTGACACATAGGGCTTCCCTGATGGCTTATCTGGTTGAGCCAGCACACCATTTAATGTTAGGTTAGTTGAGATCAACTAAGGTGGTATTAGGAATGCTTCTATTGATCCCTGCACCTCGGGTTTGGAAAGCGGAAATCTAGGATTCCCTCTCCTGATCTCTATTCATGACCCTGGACAGTGCAGCTGTCAGATAAGAACAGTTTGGTTCTGATGCCCACAGATTGAATAGTCACCAACAGTCATTGTATAGGCCACTGACTCAGATAGAGAATAGGCTCTTTGGTGAGGTACTGGGCCCAATGGAACAATATTCCAGTTGGAATCAATGCCTTCTGTAAAGCAGGGAGAAAACTGGTACAGAAGTGCAAACTTCTACTGACCGAAAAAGGTGGGCAGGCAATCTAATCTTAAGTCTTGGCAATGTATCAAGATATTGTGCCAAAGAATGACAGTTGTTGGGTAGTGCTTACAACTTTCTATGTAAGATCTTGGTCACACTGTTGAATGAAAGATGCAGAGTGGAAAGAAGATACTTCTCTACAGGATGGAAAGTAAATATATTAATTGCCCAAGTCTTGATGCACCATGTTGCAGTGAGATCAGGAGGGGTATAAGAAGAGATCTGGGACCAAATCGACTGTTTGATGTCTCTTGCAGTGAATGAGATATACCATGTGGGGATTTACAGAGGTGAAAAAATAAGTTTTTAAATGGGAGCAAGTAACATGGGCCCCTATTGCTTTCTTCCTTTCCCCCAGCATGTCAGTACTATATTTGGTATTTGTAGTATGTATAATAAATTACCTATACAGTATGATCCAGTGCAACAACCACATCTTGAAATAATGTTTGTGAGCAGTGCAATGTACCAGTGAGTCACAGAGATTTTACTGGCTAGGTGGGTGTAAATTTTCCAATGCAGCTTTTAGACAAGTATGATCAATACACTAGATTTTAAAGTATACTCACTGTTCAACTAAACTAAATTACTGCAAAGATTGCATTCAGTTAAAGCCAGGATGATAAAACTAAATACAATACTTGAAGATTTATAAGTATAGTCATCCAGATTCAGTTGATCTGCCAGATTTTTTTTGCTAAATTCCCTCATTTTCTTTTTCTGAAGGCAATGAGTCTAACTGGGATATGATTCCATTGGTACTAGGCACTCTATGGTATCCCACCCAAGTAGCCATTCTTTTTGTGTGGGCCTCAACAATAAGCACTGGCAGCCTCAACAGTAAGCACAGTTAGAGGAAACCACAGCCAAACCTAATTCTTAATTATTTGACAACCGCCCACATGTCAGGGAAAGCAATACGGACTGAAAACTGTTAGATATGTAGACCTGCAAATACCTTGTTTAACCACCAGAGGGCTCATCCCCTGGAGTCCCAAGGGATCCCACAATCCCTTGGGAGCACTGGTACATGGAGAGGCACTCTGGAGATGTGTAATAAAGGATTACGGTCACACCTTACTTTGAGCTCACAGTATCTGGTCAAACTCTTTATTGAATACATAACAAAAATGTTTGCTGATTCTTTCCCCTTGCAAGCCCAGGGTGCTGTAGCATTTTCAACCACCATCTAATTCAGCACAGACCGGAAACTGAAGCTGTGACCTGTGGCAAAGTTTGCTTTATCAGTTCAATCATCAAGATAAGCCATCTGTTGGTCACCTTTACATTGTCAGCCCATTGTGCAGATTGCCTATCCCGACAGCCTGATGTGAATCTCCTGCTGGTAGCTACAGGGTCAAAATTTTGAAATCTTTACTGCAAGATAAATTAAATAATTTACCATTTACACTCGCCAAATCTCACTATAGATTAGCTTCAAATTGGCAGCAAATGTTCGAAACTAAAGTATAAGTAGGGCATAAGGGGTACTGAATGTACTTTAAAAATTGTGCCCCAGATTTTGCTGGAAAAATAATGGTGAGCTCATGGCGTTCACTATAATGGCGAGTTCACTATTATTAGTGCATAAAATACAGCAATCTGGGGCAAGGAAGACATACGTGGTGAGTTGCGAATTGCCACAAATTGCTGAATAGCAAAAGCGGGACCTCACCATCAACCTCCCCATGTGTGTCAAGAAATCATAGAATCATAGAATGGTTACAGCACCAAAGGCGGCCATTCATCCCGTCGAGCCTGGGCCGGCTCTTTGCAAGAGCTCCTCAGCTCGTCCCACTTCCCTGCCCTTTCCCCGTAGCCCTGCAAATTGCTGGATTTGTGCCGTAAATATGAATTGAACTCACCGCAGACAGTTAGGGCTGCTATTTCATGACATAAGGTGATTAATGGTCGTGACATGCTACCCAACCTCGGAGGCCCATAAAAGGAACAATTGAAACTGTGGAGACTCACTCCTGCAGGTAGTAAATTGTTTCTAGAAGTTTTTTCAATTTTAAATCATTACTGTTGGAACATAAGAAATAGGAACAGGAATAGGCCATTTGGCCCCTTGAGCCTGCTCTGCCATTTAATAAGATCATGGCTGATCTTATCTTGGCCTCAACTCCACTTCCCTGCCCGCTCCCCATAACCTTTGATTCCCTTATCTTTCAAAAATCTGTCTATCTCCACCTTAAATATATTCAATGACCCTGCCTCCACAGCTCTCTCGGATAGAGAATTCCAAAGATTCATGACCCTCTGAGGGAAGAAATTCCTCCTCATCTCCATTTTAAATGGGCGACCCCTTATTCTGAAACTATGCCCCCTAGTTCTAGATTCCCCACAAGGGGAAACATCCTCTCTGCGTCTACCCTGTCAAGCCCCCTCAGAATCTTGTACATTTCAATAAGATCACCTCTCATTCTTTTAAACTCCAATGAGTATAGATAGGCCCAACCTGCTCAACCTTTCTTCATAAGACAACCCATCAGCCTCAGGAACCAACCTAGTGAACCTTCACTGAACTGCCTCCAATGCAAGTATATCCCTCCTTAAATAAGGAGACCAGAACTGTTAGCAATTCTCCGGGTGTGGTCTCACCAACACCCTGTACAGTTGTAGCAGGACTTCTCTACTTTTAAACTCCATCCCCCTTGAAATAAAAGCCAACATTCCATTTGCCTTCCTGATTACTTACTTTTTGTGTTTCATGTACAAGGACACCCAGTTCGCTCTGTACCGCAGAATTTTGTAGTCTCTCTCCATTTATATAGTAATTTGCTTTTGTATTCTTCCTACCTAAGTGGATAACCTCACATTTTCCAACATTATATTCCACCTGCCAAATTTTTGCCCACTCACTTAACCTATTTATATTCCTTTGCTGATTCTTTGTGTCCTCTTCACAACTTGCTTTCCCATCTATCTTTGTATCATTAGCAAATTTGGTTACATTACGCTCGGTCCCTTTATCCAAATCATTAATATAGATTGTAAATAGTTGAGGCCCCAGCAGTGATCCCTGTGGCACTCCACTAGTTACCGTTTGCCAACTGGAAAATGACCCATTTTCTTACTTTTCCTTTCTGTCTCTCAGTCCAATCTTTCTTACCCTCTTTTTGTTTCTCTTTCTGTATTTAAATTGACATTAATTCACCCTATTTCCTTCTCTGTTATTCGCTCTGTTTCTTTATCTTTAAATGTCATTGGTTAAGGAGACAGACTATTGGTTCTGTCATTTACCAAGGTTGCAGATGCCATGCTAACCTCAGCATGCTGTTATGAATTCACAGTTACAGCAATTTGCAGCACAAAAGTAATTGGAACTGGAGGGTGAGGGGAAAAATCCCACTCATGGCACACGCCACAAGGTGCTCTGCTCCAGCAAATCCTGGACTGTTGTATTGTTCACATTGGACAAACACTTTTATATCCATCCAGCTACTAAAACCTTGATTGCTATCTTTATATTGCACCTTTGGCATTCATGCTATGCTGAGCATTTTAGGACCGCTAACAAACCAATAGTATAGTTGGAGCCAATACTGGAAGAAGCCAGAACAACTCCAATTGGAGGAACCTAATAAACAACATCTATCCTTCAGAGAGGCAAAAATATACTCCACAGACTGTTACCTGTTCATAGATCATGTTTATCTGGTTTGCACTGTTCAAACTCATAAAATAAAGGCTCTAGTCAGGAAAAGATTATTAATGTGATTGTAACTTGAGAAGGTGACAATTCAACCTGCTGTGAAACTGCTCTCTGTGCCCATGCAGCTAGCTTAATTTCACTTGTAACTGGGACATGGCATTGCTTTCCAGAACTTTCCCAGGAACAAGTGTTCTATCCTTTCCAAATTAAAAATTGAAAGAAAGAAAACTATAAAAAAGGCCTTCCAAAACCCTTCTGTTGTCAAACATTTCCTTCTAAAGGGGAGAAGCTCTTGAAGTAATAATCCTCATACTACTTATAACAGCAGGAGGTTTAGTAAGTAATAGTAAAAAAAATGTAGTAGACATATTGATACTACTAACACATACAATAAACATCAACATGTATGATGCTCCCAACAATATTTTTAGATGAACACATTAGACTGTGTAAAATCGAAACAGACTCAATCGTTACTGTTGGAAAATAAGAAATAGGAGCAGGATTAGGCCATCTGGCCCCTCAAGCCTGCTCCGCCATTCAATAAGATCATGGCTGATCATATCTTGGCCTCAACTGTACTTCTCCGCCCTCTCCCCATAACCCCTAACTCCCTTACCTTTCAAAAATCTATCTCCACCTTAAATATATTCGATGACCCAGCCTCCATAGCTCTCTGGGGTAGAGGATTCCAAAGATTCACAACCCTCTGAGAGAAGAAATTCCTCCTCATCTCCGTTTTAAATAGGCAACCCCAAATTCTGAAACTATGCCCCCTAGTTCTAGATTCCCCCACAAGGGGAAACATCCTCTCTGCATCTACCCTGTCAAGCCCCCTCAGAATCTTATACGTTTCACGAAGATCACCTCTATTATTGTTAATATCTCTCCTCTCCCCTCTCTTCCACTCCTCACTTCACTTTCTTCCTCTTTCGTTCTTGCCTGTCGAGTTGTTCCTGTTCACTGCCGCCGGCACCTTTTCACCGTCCCAGATCACTTTAAGGGTTCTGCTAACCGCTGACCCATGGCTTTCACTGAGGCGATACACGCAGCACAGCATAGCCCCCTTATCTGCCATGATCTCGTTGTCTACTTGCCACAGTTGGATTGTCTTATCGTGAGATCCGTGGACATTTTAAGTTAACAGATTTCCCTGTAGCTTTTAAGAGTGCGATTTGCCGGGATATGCCCAATATGATGAATGAAATACTGCAAGGTTTGCTCCTCGGATCAAGACCACTGCACCAGTTCCAATATTTTGGAAAAAGTAGTGTTATCAAATTACATTTTTCTAAATGTATCAAATCCGATCGCGAGACGATGGGTCTGGTAAAATATAAATCGGAACTTACCATCTTAGCAAACTCTTATCGGCTGCTAGCATTATTCTGACAGTTATTACCAGCTCTATCACTACGTTCATTCAACTTACTTCTGGAAAGTCCCCTTTGGCAAATACCATAAGCAGCGACGTTTTCCCGCAGCCACCGTCTCCCACTATCACAATTTTCAACTCTTTGCCATCAGCGCCGGTAGAGTTAGGATTATGGCCATTTGCCATCGCGACTTTATTTAAAGTCTTTCTTTTGTAAAGAAAAAGTCCGTTCCCCCCTCCCCCCTAAAACACGATTAGTTTCTGGAAACTCCGCTAAACTCCAGTGAGCTTCCTCCAGGGCACAAACGTGACATTTGGCGACACATCTGCTGAGAGTGAATCGGAATGGTTGGTGTCTTGCCTCTTACACTCCGCCACAAAATGCTGTTTTCCTGGCCGATTTAATTTAACCGCACTTAGAATAATTGGTGCGCTCGTCTTGTCCCAGTTTCAATAATTTCGCATTTTGGGTGATTTGAGGCAGCCTTGCCCTTGACTGTCCGGAAGGACGTGATATGAAGTGTGCTTCTGCCCCGTGTATGGATAGGTGTTCTCAGACCAGGGCCACTCCCGCTGTGCAGTCCCGCCTCCCGCCCCTATCTATGAATATCTTACATTGTACAATTGGTACCGAGAGCAGTACGCCCTTTCATTTCACATTTCAACACGGGTTACAGGAAACACAAATCTTTACTGAAATCGGCAAAACTTTGAACTGTAACTTAACTCCTAAGCAACTAGCGCGCTGTGGACTAGGCTGCTCCCATATTTTATAATTGATTATATTAATCGACGGTGTTTTTTGTACCTTTTTATTCCAAAACGCAATGAATGAGTATTCACTGCGATTTTATTTAATCGACGAAAATCACATAATGCAATACACTAACTGTCATATTATCAGAGGTCTGAAGGTGGTTGTGGTATTTGAACGTGCATACAATTCCTACAGAGAGGGAATGTCATTGAATGAACATCACATCTGAAGCCGCTTTCATCAGGTCTCTTACATTTTAAAATAAAAAGAACGTTTAAAAAACAGAATACTGAATAAATATTAAAATGATGCAGTATAATGTTACTTCTGACAGGATAATTTTGCGCACACTTAGAAATTGATTGGAAGAAACATTTGTATTTTTTAAACTAAGTTTTTCTGACATGAATTTGAGGCGGTCACAGCGTCAAAGCAGAGACACGTGCTAAACCCCATCGATGTTGACTGCTTTTCTTGCGACCTTCCGTTTGCACAATTTTAGTTGAGCAACCGTCGAAACATAAACCAGGAGTTTTAGGGAGGGGGAGGCTCTATTGAATTCCGGTCCACGAGGAGCTGCCGTTATTACCAATCCTGGACCGAATCATTTCCACGTTTACCGAAACAAAATAGCTCGTTTTTTATAATCCTGTGTTTCAAACGCCAGTAAAAACACGCCACCTGCTGTAAACTTGCAAAATGTGAGCTTCGAGCCAGGCTTTATCAATAGGACGTGAATGTTTCATGGGACGAGATTTGATGCATTTGATGTTCTCCCCTGACACAATGTATTTGAAGCTCATCCCACAAGGTACAATTCGAAAATTGCTGGAGTGAAGAGTTAAAGGTAATGCAAACAATAATGGGGTTGCATAGAATTACATAGGAATTACAAATGAGAAAGAGGCCATTTCGGCCAACCAGTCGAAGTTGGGTTTTTATTCTCCACACAAACAGTAATCCCAATCCCATGTGCAGGCCCTGTTCCCACATCCCTGTATCAGAAGGAGGCCATTCGGCCCATTGTGCCTGTGCAGGCTCTTTGATAGAGCTATACAATTAGTCCCACTCCCCTGCTCCTTCTCCGTAGCCCTGTATTTTTTTCCCTTCAAGTATTTATCCATTTCCCTTTTGAATGTTAATATTACATCTGTTTCCACCACCCTTTCAGCCAGTTCCCAGCCTTGGTCACCCTGGAGCCATGTCTCCGTAATCCCAATTATATCATATTCGTTAATAGCTGCCTGCGCAATTAATTCGTCCACTTTATTACGAATACTCTTCGCATTGAGGCAGATATCCTTCCTAAAGTGTGGTGCCCCAAATTGAACACAATACTCCAGCTGACGCCTAACCAGTGTTTTATAACAGTTTAGCATAACTTCCTTGCTTTTGTAATCTATTCCTCTATTAGGAATCCTCCAAGGACCCCATATGTTTTTTTAACAGCCTTCTCAACTTATCCTGCCACCTTCAAATAATTGTGTATGTATACCTACCCCTAGGTCTCTGTTCCTGCATCCCCTTTAAAACTGTACCATTTAGTTCATATTGTTACTCATCATCCTTTCTCTTTATTTACATTTTCCTCAACCACCTATCTAACCAATTCTATAATCAGGGCTGGCCTTAGGGAAAATGAACTTGTATTTTGGCGTCCTTTCATTGAGTTATGTAGTAGTATTAGCGAGAGTTTCCGAAATAAAGCTGCAATCTCAAAAGCTTTTAATAATTTAAATGATGTCATAAAAATAACATTACAGCTAAGTGACAAATAAACATTAAGTTAATAAATAATAATAACAAATTCACCAAGATATTTTGAGCCACATTATTCTTGATAGACAGGATGGCCAGTGAAGATAGCCTGTTGTCTCTCATGGTTGATATAAATATGTTTTTATGAGCTTCAACTTCAAGAAGCTCTGTTCGCTGCTCCCCATCGATACGGGCACGGTTAACAGGATCCTGAGTGCTATCCGTCGCCATCGATATGGGCATGGTTAACGTGATCCTGAGTGCTATCCATGTGTTTGGGAAATAGCTCTTGAAACTTGAAGTTTGGTCTTCTGAGGAGCACGGCAGTCCATTAGAAGCAGACTTTAGAGATCGGTAACTTCTTTGCAGAGGTCGACGCCATTAATGTTAGACCATCTTGACCACGGCGGCCGGCCACTGGCCCTGGCTATAATGTTCACATGGTCACCCCTTCAATCACTAACTTTGTTTGTACATTCCACAGCCTCACAACCCTCTGTGTACAAACTTTATCCTGCTCACTATCCTAAATGTCTTATTTTTAATCTTATATTTTTGTTCCTTAATTTTGGACCTCTCAATCACTGAAAAAACAATAATAATTTAAATAGCCCCTTTAATGTTGTAAAATGTCCCACAGCATTTCACAGGAGCATTATCAAACAAAATTTGACATTAAGCCATATGGAGGACACTAAACATCCGTAAGACAAAGATCCTCCACCAACCTGACCCCACCACACAGCACTGCCCCCCAGTCATCAAGATCCACGGTGTGGCCCTGGACAATGTGGACCACTTTCCATACCTCAGGAGCCTATTATCAGCAAGGGTAGACATCGACGACGAGGTTCAACACCGCCTCCAGTGCGCCAGCGCAGCCTTCGGCCGCCTGAGGAAAAGAGTGTTCGAAGATCAGGCCCTCAAATCTGCCACCAAGCTCATGGTCTACAGAGCTGTAGTGATACCCGCCTTCCTGTATGGCTTAGAGACGTGGACCATATACAGTAGACACCTCAAATCACTGGAGAAATACTAACGATGTCTCCGCAAGATCCTGCAAATCCACTGGGAGGACAGACGCACCAACGTAAGCGTCCTCGATTAGGCCCAACATCCCCAGCATCGAAGCCCTGACCACACTCGACCAGCTCCGTTGGGCGGGCCACATTGTTCGCATGCCTGACACAAGACTCCCAAAGCAAGCACTCTACTCTGAACTCTTGCATGGCAAGCGAGCCCAAGGTGGGCAGAGGAAACGTTTCAAGGACACCCTCAAAGCCTCCTTGATAAAATGCAACATCCCCACCAACGCCTGGGAGTCCCTGGCCAAAGACCGCCCTAAGTGGAGGAAGTGCCGGGAGGGCGCTGAGAGCATGCAGAAAACAAGTGCAGGCAGCGGAAGGAGCATGCGGCAAACCAGTCCCACCCATCCTTTACTTCAATGACTGTCTGTCCCACTGTGACAGATGTATTGGACTGTTCAGTCACCCAAGAACTCACTTTTGGAGTGGAAACAAGTCTTCCTTGATTTCAAGGGACTGCCTATGATGATGATGGTATTAGGATAGGTGACCAAAATCTTGCCAAAGGGGTTTTTTGGAGTGTCTTAAAGGTGGATTGAGATGCGGAGACATCCCTACAACAACAGTTTGTATTTATATAGCGCCTTTAATGTAGTGAAACATCCCGAGGTGCTTCACAGGAGTATTATGAGATAAAAATTTGACATCAAGCCACATAAGTAGAAATTAGCACAGGTGACAATTAGGTTTTAAGGATTGTCTTGAAGGAAGAACGTGAGGTAGGGAGGTGGAGAGGTTTAGGCAGGGAGTTCCAGAGCTTGGGCTTAGGCAACAGAAGGTATGGCCACCAATGGTTGAGCGATTATAATCAGTGATGCTCAAAAAGGCAGAATTAGAGTGCAGACATCTCGGGGGGCAGAGGTGGGGGCTGGACGATATTACAGAGATAGGAAGGGGTGAGACCATGGAAGAATTTGAAAATAAGGATGAGAATTTTGAAATCGAGGCGTTGCTTAACCGGAAACCAATGTAGGTCAGCAAGCACAGGGGCGATGGGTGAACGGGACTTGGTGCGAGTTAGGTCATGGGAGCCGAGTTTTAGATCACCTCTCGTTTACGTAGGGTAGAATATTGGAGGCCAGCCAGGAGTGCGTTCGATTAGTCAAGTCTAGAGGTAACAAAGGCATGGATGAGGGCTTCAGCAGTGGGTGAGCTGAGGCAAGGGCGGAGACGGGCGATATTACAGAGGTGGAAATAGGCAGCCTTCGTTATGCTGCGGATATGTGGTTGAAAGCTCATTTCAGGGTCAAATATGACACCAAGGTTGCGAACAATTTGGTTTAGCCTAAGACAGAAGTTGGGGAGAGGAATGGAGTCAGTGGTTAGGGAATGGAGTTTGTGGCGGGGACCGAAAAAAAAGGCTAACACACCTAGCACAAAGGAAGATAATTGTGGTTGTTGAAGACCAATCATCTCAGCCCCAGGACATCGCTGCAGGAGTTCCTCAGGGCAGTGTCTTAAGCCCAACCATCTTCAGCTGCTTCATCAATGACATTTCCTCCATCATAAGGTCAGAAGTGGGGACTTTTGCTGATGATTGCAGTGTTCAGTTCCAACGTACCTCCTCAGATAATGAAGCAGTGCATGTCCGCATGCAGCAAGATCTGGACAACATTCAGGCTTTGGCTGATAAGTGGCAAGTAACATTCGTGTCACACAAGTGCCACGCAATGACCATCTCCATCACGAGAAAGTCCAAACACCTCCTCATGATAATCAATGACATTACCATCATCGAATCCCACACCATCAACATCCTGGCTTCAGTATTGACCAGAAACTTAACTGGACCAGCCCGTTAATCGGGGTTAGGAACATAAGAACAGGAGTAGGCTATTCAGCCCCTCAAGCCTGTTTCACCATTCAATGAGATCATGGCTGATCTGCGACCTAACTCCATATACCCACCTTTGGTTCATATCCCTTAATTCCTTTGGTTAACAAAAAGCTATCAATCTCTTATTTAAAATTAACAATTGATCTAACATCAATTGCTGTTTGCAGAAGAGAGTTCCAAATTTCCACCATCCTTTGTGTGTAGAAGTGTTTCCTAATTTCACTCCTGGTCTGGCTGTAATTTTTAGACTGTGCCCATTAGTCCTAGATTCACCAACCAGTGGAAATAGTTTTTCTCTATCTACTGTATCTGTTCCCCATAATATCTTTAAAACTTTGATCAGATCACCCTTAACCCTCTAAATTCTAGGGATTACATCCCTAATTTGTGTAATCTTTCCTCATTACTTAACTCTTGAAGTCCAGGTATTATTCTGGTAAACGTACACTGCACTCAATCCAAAGCCAATATATCCTTTCTTAGGTGTGGTGGCCAGTACTGCTCACAGTACTCCAGGTTTTTGCATAGCTGCAGCATAACTTCTACCCCCTTGTACTCTAGTCCTCTCGATATAACCATTAGCCTTTTTGATTATTTTCTGTACCTCTCATGACATTTTAATGATCATTGTACCTGGACTCCCAGGTCTCTTTGGACATCCACTGTCTTTAGCTTTTCAGCATTTAGAAAGTACCCCGTTCTATCCTTTTTAGTTCCAAAGTGGATGACCTCACATTTGCCTACATTGAAATCCATGTGCCACAGTGTTGCCCATTCACTTAATCTATCAATACCTCTTTGTAATTTTATGTTTTCATCTACACTGCCACCTATCTTTGTGTCATCGGCAAATTTGGATATGTGGTTTTCTATCCCATTATCCAAGTCTTTAATAAATATAGTGAATAGTTGAGGCCCCAATGCCGATCGCTGCAGGACACCACTAGTCACATCCTGCCAATTAGAGTACCTGCCCATTATTTCTGTCTCCTGTGAATAGTTGAGGTCCCTTCTGGCAAGAGACCAGAATTGGAGGAATGAAGAGGGTTGTAGGGTAGGCGGAGATTACAAAGCTAGGGAACGGTGAGGCCATAGAGTGATTTAAAAACAAGGATGAGAATTTTAAAATCGAGGCATTGCCAGACCAGGAGCCAATTTAGGTCAGCGAACACAGTGGTGATGGATGAATGGGACTTGGTGTGAGTTAGGATATGGGCAACAGAGTTTTAGATGAGCTTAAGTTTATGGAGGGTGCAAGGTGGGAGGCTGGCCAGGAGTGCATTGGAACAACAGAGTCTAGAGGTAGCAAAGGCATGGATGATGGTTTCAGCAGCAGATGAGCTGAGGCAGGGGTGGAGACAGGTGATATTATGCAGGTGGAAGTAGGTGGTCTTACTGATGGAGAGGATATGGGGTTGAAAGCTCAGATAACATGCCATAGTCGCGAATGATCTGGTTCAGCCTCAAACAGTGGCCAGGGAGAGGGTTAGATTTTATGTTTAGGGAACGAAGTTTGTAGCAGGGACCTAAGACAATGGCTCCATCTTCCCAATACAGGTGCAACGTCCAAAATCCAGAGTTCCAGAAAATGTTCGACCTCCAGCCAACCGACCCACCCCCGGCCCCCCCACCTCCAGCGGCCCGACCAACCTCCCCGACCTCCGGTGGCCCAACCGACCCCCCCTCCTGTAACACACGCACCGAGCTTGCACGCAGGGGGTAGGAAGAATGTGATCCTTCTTCTCTGAGTTCCCTCTCTCCCCTCCCCCAACCTGTGTCTCTCTTTCTCTCTCTCTTCTTTCCCCCCCCCCCCCCCCCACTCCCACACTGTGTCTTTCTCCCCTCACCCCTGGATCACTCTCTCTGCCCCCCCCAAGCTCTCTCTCTCTGCTCCCCAAGCTCTCTCCCCCACCACCCTCAAGCTCTCTCCCTCCCCTACCACCCCCAAGCTCTCTCCCTCCCCTACCACCCCAAGCTCTCTACTCCCTACCCCCTCCAAGTTCTCTCTCTGCCCCCCCCCCAAGCTCTCTCTCACTGTCCCCGCCCAAGCTCTCTACCCCCCAGCCCCCCCTCCAAGCTCTCTCTCTGCGCTCCCCCCAAAGCTTTCTCTCCCCCCCCTCCCCCTCCCCCAAAACTTTCTCTCGCCCCCCTCCCCCAAAGCTTTCTCTCCCCGCCTCCACCAACCCCAAGCTTTTTCACTCCCCGCCCCCACCAAAGTTCTCTCCCCCCCATCCCCCACACCACCCCAAGCTCACTCCTCCCCGTCCCCACCAAGTCCCCCCCCCCCCAACCACCAAGCTCTCTCCCTCCCCACCCCCACCACGCTCTCTCCTTTCCCGCGCCCCCCTACCCCACCAAGCTGTCTCCTCCCCCCCCACCAAGCTCTCTCCTTCCCCCCCCACCAAGCTCTCTCCTTCCCCGGCCCCCAAGCACTCTCCCCCCCCCCTGAAGCGCTCTCCCCGGTGCTGCGGGAGGCTTGCGGATTCGTTCGGCTGCGCAGTGGAGGCAATGTAGAGTTGGACACATGGTGCATGCACAGAAGGGAGGCTTAGTACAAATAGTTACTGCGTTTATTTATTCCATCTCTCATCACACTTTTGACCAATTCAGAATTTACCACCTCCCCACTTATAAACACTGAAGCAAAGTACATGCTAAGTATCCCCACCAATTTCTACTTAGCCCCTACTAAATCACTATCACCTCCTCTCTTTTTACAATTCTTTTTTCTGATATATTTGTAGAATACTTAGTGTTCGTTCTTATAGTTTTGAGATTCTCTCCTTAGTCCCTCGTGTTCCTTTTCCCTCTCTTAACTTTTCTTTATTTTCTCATATTCTATCTTACTTATATCATAACTAATGGCCCTCTTTTTCAATTTTAATCTTTTTTAAAAAGTCCCATTGTTGATCTGCAGTCCCATGTGCCAAGTTCTCTTTCCACCTCACTTCAGCTTGCTTACTCATCTTTCTAAAATCTGCTATGGTTATAAAATAAGGCCATACCACCCTCTCTAGGTGTGCCCAAACAGACTGTTAGAATCTACAGTCTGTCCCAATGTCTCGAGGCTACTTCTACTAACCCTTGCAATGTTCTTCAGCCTCTTTTCTATTTTCAACTCTCCTTCTCTGTTTCTCAATATTCATGGGCACATTAGTTAGCAACCCTTTTTTGTTTTTATGAACACTGGTAGACAAATAAGTTCCCTTTGAGGCACTGGAGGGGTGGTACTTGGGTTCAGTCCTCTCCATTGTACACAAATTCCTATATAAATCTCAGGAACGATGAGTTGTGCAAGGTCAGTCAGCTCATTGCCAATATACAAGTCCTGGATTACAATTCGCCCTACTGGTGTCCAGGGACTATAAAGTTCCATATGTTGGAGCCAATATGCGAGGCCATCAGAGTAGGAATTCCCTAATTGCAATAAATATTATTTGGGAAAACAATCAGGCCGAAATAAAAAGCATTTAATTTTGAATGTGGTCTTGTCACATATTTCTTCTAAGCTTTCAAACCTGATATTTTAGAGCAGATCAGACTACCTATTAGCAGAACCTAGAACTGCTTTAAAAGGCTATATAAAAATAAAGTTTGGATATAGATGCCAATATCCCACCGTGTGATGTGCACTAGATTGGATGCCTAGACTGAATAAATTAAATATATTTGTTGATATCCCATGGCATTGCACATAGGGAATGAAGACCAAGTTGTCTTCAGGTAAAGCAGAGAACAATTGAAGAGCATGCAGGCTTAATTCAGTGCCCATTTAAAGGTGATGTATTTTATCCTTATTTTTATATTCCCATAATATTATACTTCTGCCAAATTTATAGCAGAATATGATACCTTCGATGAAATCACAGCATTATCCTCACTTTGGCAGGAGAGGGCACATAGAAACATAGAAAATAGGTGCAGGAGTAGGCCATTCGGCCCTTCGGGTCTGCTCCGCCATTCAATAAGATCATGGCTGATCATTCCCTCAGTACCCCTTTCCTGCTTCCTCTCCATACCCCTTGATCCCCTTAGCCAAAAGGGCCATATCTAACTCCCTCTTGAATATATCCAATGAACTGGCATCAACAACTCTCTGCGGCAGGGAATTCCACAGGTTAACAACTCTCTGAGTGAAGAAGTTTCTCATCTCAGTCCTAAATGGCTTACACTTTATCCTAAGACTATGTCCCGTGGTTCTGGACTTCCCCAACATCGGGAACATTCTTCCCACATCTAACCTGTCCAGTCCCGTCAGAATCTTATACGTTTCTATGAGATCTCCTCTCATCCTTCTAAACTCCAATGTATAAAGGCCCAGTTAATCCAGTCTCTCCTCATATGTCAGTCCAGCCATCCTGGGAATCAGTCTGGTGAACCTTCGCTACACTCCCTTAATAGCAAGAATGTCCTTCCTCAGATTAGGAGACCAAAACTGAACACAATATTCCAGGTGAGGCCTCACCAAGGCCCTGTACAACTGCAGTAAGACCTCCCTGCCCCTGTACTCAAATCCCCTAGCTATGAAGGCCAACATACCATTTGCCTTCTTCACCGCCTGTTGTACCTGCATGCCAACCTTCAATGACTGATGAACCATGACACCCAGGCCTCATTGCACCTCCCCTTTTCCTAATCTGCTGCCATTCAGATAATATTCTGCCTTCGTGTTTTTGCCCCCAAAATGGATAACCTCACATCTATCCACATTATACTGCATCTGCAAAAATATATTTAATTAATTGAATTTTAATTCTGCAGCTGCCATGGTGGGATTTGAACTCATGTCCTCAGATCATTAGTCTAGGCCTTTGGATTACTAGTCCAGTAACATAACCACTATGCTACCGTACCCATAGTTAATTGCCCTGATTCAATTACACCTGTCAACAACTGTTTATAATATACATAGATGACCTGGAGGAGGGGACAGAGTGTAGTGTAACAAAATTTGCAGATGACACAAAGATTAGTGGGGAAGCGGGTTATGTAGAGGACACAGAGGCTGCAAAGAGATTTAGATAGGTTAAGCGAATGGGCTAAGGTTTGGCAGATGGAATACAATGTAGGAAAATGTGAGGTCATCCACCTTGGGGAAAAAACAGTAAAAGGGAATATTATTTGAATGGGGAGAAATTACAACATGCTGCGGTGCAGAGGGACCTGGGGGTCCTTGTGCATGAAACTCTTTTGAGTTCACCTGTGAAAACATAAAAACAATAAACGGTGCCACCCGACCTGGGTGACACTCCAGACATTTTCAAGGCCCTTTTTTTCCCCCCTTTTTTTTTGTTGGTTTTTTTTTGTGTTTTTTTTTTTTTTGGGCACTAAAATCACAATTTTCCCCAGTGCCCCCTATAAAAGGGAAGGGGGACACTAAAAGCACCGGCAATTAAAACAAATTAAACTTTAAAACGTAAAATCAAATTAAAATTTGGTTGCCGGGCGTGATGATGCACTCCAGTCCCTCCGGTGCCCACCTCTCGCGGAAGGCCGCGAGCGTACCGGTGGACACCGCGTGCTCCATCTCCAAGGACACCCTGGACCGGATGTAAGAGCGGAAGAGAGGCAGGCAGTAATCCCAAAAAGTTAGTTTGCAGGTGCAGCAGGTAATCAGAAAGGCGAATGGAATGTTGGCCTTCATTGCAAGACGGATGGAGTACAAAAGCAGGGAGGTCCTGCTGCAACTGTACAGGGTATTGGTGAGGCCGCACCTGGAGTACTGCGTGCAGTTTTGGTCACCTTACTTAAGGAAGGATATACTAGCTTTGGAGGGGGTACAGAGACGATTCACTAGGCTGATTCCGGAGATGAGAGGGTTACCTTATGATGATAGATTGAGTAGACTGGGTCTTTACTCGTTGGAGTTCAGAAGGATGAGGGGTGATCCTATAGAAACATTTAAAATAATGAACGGGATAGACAAGATAGAGGCAGAGAGGTTGTTTCCACTAGTCGGGGAGACTAGAACTAGGGGGCAAAGCCTCAAAATACAGGGGAGCCAATTTAAAACCGAGTTGAGAAGGAATTTCTTCTCCCAGAGGGTTGTGAATCTGTGGAATTCTCTGCCCAGGGAAGCAGTTGAGGCTAGCTCATTGAATGTATTCAAATCACAGAGATAAATTTTTAACCAATAAGGGAATTAAGGGGTATGGGGAGCGGGCGGGTAAGTGGAGCTGAGTCCACGGCCAGATCAGCCATGATCTTTTTGAATGGCAGAGCAGGCTCGAGGGGCTAGATGGCCTACTCCTGTTCCTAATTCTTATGTTAAACATTTTAACTGTTTAGTTTATTTATATAACTCGCTGACCACACACTATTTCATTTATACAACTTAAATCAAGCTCTTTTTGTTTGAATCAGTTTCTTTGCTCCATCTGTAATTTTCTTTCCTCCGCTCCTGGAGCATTGACTCACTGACATCTCGTTCCACAGTTGTCAACATTCCTCCAGTACCTTACCCAAGTGCCATTCTTCATGTATGGGCCGAGACATTGGCTTTAGGCAGCCTACTGAAGCAGAGTTTTAATTTACGTAAACATGCACTTTCTAGGGGCAGTTGCTGGATGGTGATTGGAAGCAGAAGGCTTTAACATATTTTGCCTTTACCCGAGCCCAGGGTCACTGAAGTCATTGCTAACACTGCAACTGCCACTACAGCTCAGGTCAGCACAAACCAAGAATTGATTTGATGTTCATTTCTCAGTTCTTCCACGTTTATGTTCCAATCCTTAAATCTAATTGGGTAAGGAGATACCCTGTTGATTGCCTTGTTCACTCAGGTCCAGATGCCCTTATTTCCTTTGCTGTGCCTTTACCAGCTCGAATTTTCAGCAACTTAGTGAAAAATTTTTTTCGAGCGCTGAAGGGTGCAAGCACGTCTAACTAATGCTAAAGCTAACTACTGCGGATGCTGAAACCTGAAACAAAAACAGAAAATGCTGGAAATAGTGGGTCAGGCAGCATCTGTGGAGAGAAAAACAGAGTTAATGTTTCAGGTCGATGACCCTTCATTAGAACTGGCAAATGTTCAAAAAGAACAGATTCTTAAGGAGCACTGAAAGGAAGAGGGGAAGAAAGAACAAAAAGGGAAAGTCTGTGATAGGGTGAAAGACAGAGATTATTAGTGACACAAAAGGGATGATGGGCTGAATTGAAATGGTAATGTCAGGATTTAGAAAAAGGTTAGTCTAGATAGGTGTGAATGGCAAAATAATGACCAGCTGCCATTTTAGACACAGAAAAATAAATATAAGGTTGGGGGGAAGTGGGAGGAAAGGGAGCAACAAATGGGCAGAGGTTATCTGAAATTGTTGAACTCGATGTTGAGTCCAGAAGGCTGTAAAGTGCCTAAACGAAAGACGAGATGCTGTTCTCGAGCTTGCGTTGAGCTTTATTGGAACAGTGTAGGAGGCCGAGGACAGAAAGGTCGGAGTGGGAGTAGAGCGGGAAATTAAAGTGACAGGCGACTGGAAGCTCAGTCACGCTTGCTCCTCAAAACAGTCACCCAATCTGCGTTTGGTCTCCCCAATGTAGAGGAGACTACATCGTGAGCAGCGAATACAGTATACTAAATTGAAAGTAGTACGTGTACAAGTAAATTGCTGTTTCACCTGGAAGGATTATTTGGAGCCCTGGATAGTGCAAGGAGGAGGTAAAAGGGCAGGTGTTGCATCTTCTGCACTTGCACGGGAAGGTGCTGTGGGAAGGGGAGGGATGCTGGGGAATACTGTGGAATGGACCAGGGTGTCATGGAGGGAGCAGTCCCTTCGGAATATTGAGAGGGGAGGGAAGGAGAAGATGTGATTGATGGTGGGATCATGCTGGATCCATTGAACGTGGAGGCTGGTGGGTGAAAAGTGAGGACAAGGGGAACCCTGTCGTGGTTCTGAGAGGGAGGAGGAAGGAGTGAGAGCAGAGGTTTGGGAAATAGAACGAACACAGTTGAGGGCCATGTTAACCACAGCAGAGGGGAACCCTTTGTTGAGGAAAAAGGAAGACATGACAGAGGCACTAGTGTAAACATTGGCATCCGAGCAGATGCGACGGAGACAGAGAAACTGGGAGACTGGAATGGAGTCCTTACAGGATGCGGGGTGGGAGGAAGTGTAGTCCAGGTAGCTGTGGGTTTATAGTGGATACTGATCGATAGCCTATCCCCAGAAATGGAGACAGAGAAGTCAAGGCAGGGAAGGGAAGAGGCAGAGTTGGACCATGTGAAGACGAGTGAAGGGTGGAAATTGGATGCAAAGTGAATGACATTTTCTAGTTTAGGGCGAGAGCAGGAAATGGCACCGATACAGTCATCAATGTACTGGAAAAAGGTGTGAGGGAGAGGACCCATAGGACTGGAACAAAGAATGTTCCATATATCCCCTAAAAAGGCAGGCATAGTTGGGACACATGCGGGTTCCCATAGCAACACCTTTAATTTGGAGAAAGTGAGTGGAGTTAAAGGAGAAATTGTTCAATATGAGAACAAGTTCAGCCAGGCGGAGGTGGATGGTGGTGGATCGGGACTGGTTGGGCCTCTGCTCGAGGAAGAAGCGGAGCGCCCTCAGGCCATCTGGTGGGGGATGGAAGTGTAGATGGTAATGCTGTTAGATAACCTGCGATAGCAAAATCTGACCCAGTGTATATAAAAATTAAGAAAATAGATATTTATGTAGAAACAACTTATTATCTAAAATACATTACTTTGGTGACATTATCTTAGTGTATTACTATGTAACAGGAGTAGTTTGAGAGTTTATATAAAAAAAATACTATTTCATATTTGAATTGCAAATAATGCTACTTGTTTAAAAAAAACCACTAAGTTAAAACAACTGGACTGTACAAGTGTTGTGCAATATAGTTGATATCTCAGTTGTTAATGTCCCTGTAACTTCAGTGATGAAATGAAATATAAACTGGTATGACACTGTTTCAATATTATCTTAGATACAAAAGTTTCTATGGTTCAAATAAGCATTTGGTTTGGTAGAATTCAATACATTTTCTACTGCATTTCTCCCTTCAACAAGCATACCTTCAAATTTACATCTCATCAAATTTTTAGACTTAAGGATACAATTTTAGTTAATGAACCCGAAGTCTTTAAAAGTTGTTTAATTGATCCTGTTAAAAGATCACTATTTTTCAGTGATATTGTCATCTTTGACAAAACAGATCTGAAGCACTTATTGGGAAAAGGGTACAATCTTGCTGCATTTCAAATTCAAGTAGAACGTTTTGCTTTTAAAATAAAAGAATAGGCTCTCTAATTGCCAATTTTACTATGCTGAGAAGTGATTTCACAAAAGTGGACTGGAAACAGTTACTTGAAGGTAAATCAGTGCCAGAGCAGTGGGAGGCATTCAAGAGGTACATGGAGTACATGGGCTACGGGGAGAGGGCGGGTAAGTGGAGCTGATCAGCCATGATCTTATTGAATGGCGGAGCAGGCTCGAGGGGCTAGATGGCCTACTCCTGTTCCTAATTCTTATGTTCTTATAAATATGTTCCCACAAAGAAAAAGGATAGAACTACCAAATTTAGAGCTCCCTGGATGACAAGGTGCATACAGGGCAAGATAAGGCAAAAAAAGGGAAATCTACATCAGATATTGTGAGCTCAATACTGCAGAAAGCCTAGAAATATATAGAAAATGCAGGAGTGAAATTAAAAAAGCAAAAAAAAAAAAAGAGGGCATGATACAGTACTGGCAAGTAGAATCAAAGAAAACCAAAAGCTGTTTCACAATTACATAAGGAGCAAAAGGTTAACTCAGGAAGAGCAAGACCTATTAGGGACAAAAATGGTGATGTGTGTGTGGAGGCAGAGGATGTGGGTAAGGTACTAAATGAATACTTTGCGGCTGTTTTCACAAAAGAGGGGGACAATGCCGACGTTGATGTTCAGGAGGACGATAGTGAAATATTGGATGGGATAAACATGAGAGAGGAAGTATTAAGGGGTTTAGCAACCTTGAAAGTAGATAAATCACCAGACTGGATGAAATATATCCGAGGCTATTAAAAGAAGCAAGGGAGGAAATTGTGGAGGCTCTGACCATCATTTTTGAATCCTCCCTGGCTACAGTTGTGCCAGAGGATTGGAGAACTGCTAGTGTTGTACCATTGTTCAAAAAGGGAGAAAGGGATAAACCAAGCAATTATAGGCCAGTTAGTTTAACCTAGATGGTGGGCAAATTACTGAAATCAATTCTGAGGGACATTATAAACCTTCATTTAGAAAGACACAGATTAATCAAGGACAGTCAGCATGGATTTGTTAAGGGAAGGTCGTGTCTGACTAATTTGATTCAGTTCTTTGAGGAGGTAACAAGGAGGGTCGATGAGGGCAGTGCATTTGATGTAGTTTACCTGGATTTTAGCAAGGCTGTTGACAAGGTTCCACATGGTAGGCTGATCAAAAAAGTAAAAGCCAATGGGATCCAAAACTGTCTCAGTGGCAGGAAGCAAAGGTTGAGGGGTGCTTTTGTGACAAAGGCTGTTTCCAGTGGGGTTCCCTAGGGCTCAGTATTCGATCCCTTACTTTTTGTAGTATATATTAATGATTTAGACTTAAATGTAGGGGGCATGATAAAGAAATTCGCAGATGATACAAAAATTGGTCGTGTGGTTGACAGTGAGGAGCTCTAAACTGCAGGAAAATATTGATGAACTGGTCAGTTGGGCAGAAAAGTGACAAATGGAATTCAATCTGGAAATGTGTGAGGTATTGCATTTTTGGAGGGGCAACAAGGCAAGGGAATGTACAATAAATGGGAGGAAACAGAGGTGTGGAGGAACAGAGGGACCTTGGAGATCTGCTAAGTTAGGACAGGTCAATACGTTAGTTAAAAAGGCATACGGAATGCTTGCCTTTAGTAGCCGAGGCATAGAATACAACAGCAGGGAAGTTATACTAGAACTGTTTATAACACTAGTTAGGCCACAGCTTGAGTACTAAGTGCAGTTCTGGTCACCACATTACAGGAAGGATATGATTGCACTAGAAAAGGGTGCAAAGGAGATTTACGAGGACTAAATCTTTAGCTATGAGGAAAAATTGGATAGGCTGGAGTTGTTTTCCTTGGAACAGAGGAGGCTGAGGGGAAATTTAATTGAGGTGTATAAAATTATGAGGGGCCTAGAAAGAGTGGATAGGAAGGACCTATTTCCCTTAACAGAGGGGTCGATAACCAGGGGGCATAGATTTAAAGTAATTGGAAGGATTAGAGGGGAGATGAGGAAACATTTCTTCACCCAGAGGGTGGTGGGAGTCTGGAACTTACTGCCTGAAAGGCTGGCAGAGACAGAAACCCACTCACATTTAAAAAGTACCTTGATGTGCCCTTGAAGAGCCATAATCTACAGGGCTACGGACCTAATGCTGGAAGGTGGGATTAGGCTGGGTTGCTCTTTTTTGACTGGCAAGGACACGATGGGCCGACTGACCAACTTCAGTGTCGTAATTTTTCTATGATTCTATGAATGGGTGGTAAGATTACTCAGTGAATAGCTGGGCCAGAGGCCAAGACGTTCCCATGTTCAATCACCAGACTGTGCTTGGCAATGTCATCATCATAGGCAGTCCCTCGAAACGAGGATGACTTGCTTCCACACCATAAAGGGATGAGTTCACAGGTGTTTCAATGAAGGACCTAATATTCCAGGTCCTGAACTACATCTTGAAAGGTGGAAGATGCCTGTGCGTGTATTTTTTTAACGTGTGGTGGCCATTGCACACCAGCGTGATCTCAACTGGGATGGTCGTAGGGGTGCCACACTTAGGCTCAAAGGTCCGGGGAGGAAGGGGGGTGGGGAACGGGGGATTCCTTCTTACTATTCAGTTGGAATTGTGTATGGGTGGCCACTGGGTAAGAACAGCATCAGGATCACTCAGGCAAGATACCTACCATTGTTGAATAGCCCGCTGATATTTATGGTCAAGGCGCAGACTGGACAAATGGCCACTTGTAGAAGTTACAATTCTATGAGAACTGACAGGCTTCTGTATCAGCAAAGGCTTGGCACCTTCAAGGGAAGGGGGAGTTTATGGATCATTAACAGAGTCAGGCAACACCACCATAGCATAATGGGTGCATAATTATGTGAAGCAGGATTACTTTTCCCCCCCCCTACATGCTGGGTGTTGCCATAGCAAATTGCAACAGGGGCATCTACATACAATTCCAACGGACAGCATCACTTGCAATTGCAGTAGATAGAAACTAAAAGTAAAGATAAGATCATGTGTCATTTATGAACTTTGACTGAGATATACTAACTCATTCTGAAGACAATCTATGATATATTCAGTTTACTGGGTTTTCTTTGTATTAAGAATTGGTTATCAGTGTGAAAACATCAGTTATGCACCAGACAGTGAAATCAACAGCCACATTAAAAAGGCCAATGTGGGCCATGTATCATTATGTTTGAAACCAACACAGCCTGAAGCTGAAGACAAAGCTTCAAGCATGTAGTGCATTTGTATTCACTGCACCCTTTTCAGTCTGCAACACTTGCACTCTTTAGCACTAGCATTAGAAGCAGCTAGAAATATTCCACCAACTGCATATATATGATCTCATTAAAAATAATTCACTAGGCTGAGTGACTAAACACTGAAGTACTGCAGATGCTGACATGACTAGCATTAAAGTTATGGTTATACAGACAAGCTCCAATGAGCTTACCATGTTGTCTGCATGTCAGATGAACAGCTTCTTAAAGCTGTATTCACTACCAGCTGATGATAGGGAAAAGGACAGTGCAGTTTTGGTTTCCATATTTACAAAAGGATATACTTGCTTTGGAGGCAGTTCAGAGAAGGTTCACTAGGTTGATTCTGGAGATGAGGGGGTTGACTTATGAGGAAAGCTCGAGTAGGTTGGGCCTCTACTCATTGGAATTCAGAAGAATGAGAGGTGATTTTATCAAAACGTATAAGATTATGAGAGGGCTTGACAAAGTGGATGCAGAGAGGATGTTTCCACTGATGGGGGAGACTAGAACTAGAGGGCATGAGCTTAGAATAAGGGACCGCCCATTTAAAACAGATGAGGAGGAATTTCTTCTCTCAGAGTTGTAAATCTGTGGAATTCGCTGCTTCAGAGAGCTGTGGAAGCTGATACATTGAATAACTTTAAAACAGAAATAGACAGTTTCTTAAATGATATGGGAATAAGGGGTTATGGGGAGCAGGAAGGAAAGTGGAGTTGAGTCCATGATCAATCAGCCATGATCTTATTGAATGGCGGAGTAGGTTCGAGGGGCCGTATGGCCTACTCCTGTTCCTATTTCTTATGTTGTTATTAGAGAAATGTTACATTCAGCCTGAAACTTGGGAAGATTTAGCCAAAGATTCCAAGTCCAATTTTGATGATTATAATTATGTATCATGACCATGTTCACTTCACAAAGACATTTGTATTGTAATAACTGAATGAACTGATCTCAGCTGGGATCTCAGTGACCTCCGTGTCACTGGGATGGGGTGAAACAGGGGTAAAACATCAAGTATCAACACAATGGTGGGAGATCCACTTACATGCATTCCATATCCACACAATGTTGTGCCCACAGGTCTTCAATAAAGACTGGGTCAAGCTAATTGTCACCATCGATAATAAATTTGAACACAACTATATAATTGGTGCTCAAACCATTTTGGAGCCTGTCAAGCCCCTCTAACTACAGATACTGGTAGTGTTAAGTCTGCATAAAAATGGTTTCCTCCTTCACTCCTTTCTCTCTCGGTCTCTCAAACATATGCATACACACTTCTGTTTCTCACACTCCACGTTCATGCTCTTTCGTTTCTCGCTCTCTCCACCCTCACTTTTCTGTGTTATTTTCAGTTTCTTACCTTTGCTTCCTCCAGAGGAGCAGCACTTTTGAGGGGATATAAAAATACAAAGCGGGACCTGGAACTTTTTCAAAAACACAGGGAGCAGGAAATTGACTACCTGGCTCCCGCCAAATGTTGTTCAGGATTATCCTACCAATCTCGAGCAGTGGCTGCAGCAAGAGAAGAAAAATCAAAAGAAACAACTACTACTTTTGATTACTATTCAGTTTCTTGAGCAGAAGACGACATGTAGACATTTGCTGAGGAAGTAATTAGTCTCAACTAACTCATCAACACTCACTGTCTAATCTCACATGAATAACTGCATGAAGGAGAGCTGCCAGCGTTTCTGGGCGGTTTCTTGATACGAGTTATTGCAAGAAGGGAGGGAGGGGGGGGCGATACAAGGATTGAAAAACACCCACCCCACCCAAAAATTTTTTGTTTTGATGAGATCCAACAGGAAGTGTTCAGAACACCAGGGACTGTCGTGGGAGAGTCGCTAAGTGCCAGAGCCCAAGGAAGTAGATTAATCCCCCACATTGGTCACCACTATTTCAGCCAATGCCTTCGGAAACTCCTTCCCCAAATCCCTCCTGGAATTTACTCAGACAAGAGCCACTTGACAATTACACAATGCTCTTCATGATGTACTTTAGCTTCTGGGGCACTGGGCCACACAATGTTGGCTCAGTAATGAGCTTTGAATGGCGTTGCTGGGGGCGGAGCAGTGAAATTACTGTGCCATTCAATTGCTGTAGCGATTACACTCGGGGTTCCCCGGGCAGATTTACGCGGCTACCGCTGCAACAAAGGCCTTATTTCATTCTCCTTACATGGTGAAATTCAGCTGCTCCGACTTGTGATACAACTGTTTAATCAAAAATATTCACCTCTCCCAGAACAAACAGAATCTGTACAAATGGTGTCGTTTTTGAAAACACTGGCTGTGAATTTTTTTTTGGTTGGGGGGGGGGGGGGGGGGGGGAGGAAAGAAGAGTGCTTACTGGCATTTACTCTCAGATGAAAACTTTTTTTTTTCCTTTCTGAAACAAACACATTTCACTGCTCGCAGTCCAGTGACCGCGGCCTACTCTTCCCATGCAGCAAGTATCACACGGTAGTACCAGAATTTTCCAGCAACATGTGTATTCTTTCTAAAGGCTCAACGACACCAGTCATCAGCTCCATTTTGTTTCGGCGGATACATTTCTTTGTACAGTACAGCACTCTCTACAGAACAAAAAACAGGCTTCGCCTCAGGGCCGCATGTAATCCGAAACTATTTCAAAAGGCTTTCACCGCCCACAGCCCGAACAATATAAACACTAAATATACAGAAATAGGAGGGATATTGATCATCATTTTGTTGCATCAGATTGTCATGACGCGTAGCTCTCGGTCTAATGGTAATAATAAAAAAGGAACATTTGCATTAGGATGGTCTTAAAAATCGGTTAATTTAAAGCATTATTCTCCCACCCCCCCAAAAAAAATAAAGCTGATTTTAATCTTTACGAAATTACTAAAGAACGAGGGCATATACTGCAGTATTACATGGACTTTAAAACAAAAAGCCACATTAATCATTTGTAGTCTAGATTCTTGAACGCTCCCAACAACCATGTAAACTAAAAGTAAACAAAACTTCTGGGAATTAAGTGCATCCGCCTTTGAAAAAAAAACACAATTGAAATGCCTCAAACCAAGAACATAAAACGAATTAAAATATAGTACTGTTTGTAAGCGATTAGGAATATATAAAAGCTTCAAAATTATTTTTAAAACTAATGAAAACCTCTTCTATGCACAACAATGCAAATGTTCCAAACATGGTACTTCACTGGGTTCAGGTTATATAATAAAAGTGGTACAGACCTTCGTTTTAATCCAGGCTTAAAATAATGTCACACACGGCAGTTTACAGGCACACCACCTGCCGTAGATATATTTTGGGACGAACCTCAGAGATATTTCTAAAAATACATCTGCATACTGAAATAGCTTGCATGCCATACAAGTATTAAAATGGCAACGACAGTCCTGGGTAAAGAATAAATTTTAATTTTGAAAAAAAGGATTAAGCAAGGCAGAGGTCACTCTTTGAAATGTGGAGTTTGTTTGGCGGTTTCCTATTGCAGATCCCTCCACAGAACTAGATATTTCTGATTCGAACCCGAATATTAAAGATTTTCCATTCTGAAGTGGAATTTATGTAATCACTGAAATAAGATTTAGGAAAGATTGGGTAAAAAAAAATTGAAACATAAGTAAATTGAAAATTGCTTTTTAATAGGTTGTCAATTATCTGCAGTTACAGAATCACTGTACTAAAACGACTAAATCAAAAGGGATCAAATACATTAATTAAAAGAAACAATTCTGGCAGGGATTATTAACATTTTCAGTCAAGGACAACGCCTATCTGCTACAGTAAAATTAAAAAGAGCTTTATCCATTGTGTAAAATTTGGAAGTCTTAACGATTTAAGGCATACACTGTATACTGAAAAGTAAAAATCATCTACGTGAGATTTTAGCGTTTAATCTCCTAAAATGCAAAACAAACCTAAAAATTAAGATTCACAAATATGTATCTACAAATTGAAAAAGACTGCTATCTAACGACCCCTCTGCCATTTTTAAATCCGCTTTTAGAATAGTTATATAAAAGAACACATTAAAAAAAACATCCAATTTTGCTTCATTTTCCTTTACAAAGACTTCATATCAATGTAACTGCAGACAGCGCGGGTGTGCCGTGACCTAGTTTCGACCCCAAGATGCATTCCAAAAAGAAATTTTAAAATAAAAATAATCTTCAGCCTTTAGTACTTCGAAATAGTGTATCCAAATTCGTCATCAGTTCTTCAAATGTGGCCAAAAATTGCAGAATCTAAATTAGATTCCTTTTTTTGGGGGGAAAAAAACCCACTGTGCTTTGAAACTGTGAAGAGATCTTTCCATTTGTAACAAAGGAGAGCGCCGTCCTTACTGTTGCTGCAGCGCGCACACAAAGCCCAGTCTGAGCCTCTCTCCTCTGTTCAAGGATCTTTCACTTCAGCTTCAAAACCACAAGCCTCATGCAAGCCCCTCTCTGATTGGCTCCCGTTACCAACCACCTTTAACAAGCAAAATCGGCCAACCATTCAAACCACTCGGAAGTTAACGATTGTCTTACAGACCAGGCGAAATTTCCGAGCCATTACTTGGTCTAGGCGTAAAAAACAACAATCGGGGAACGCTCCGCTGGGAGCGAGGGCAATGGCGAAATGGAAGTTAATGCTCAATTGGAGTGCTCAAACTTGAACCACCTATACCCATCTTGTTTGGAGACCCAATTTTACGTTACGTAAACGTAACATGGATTCCCAATCCTGATTCATAATTACCGTAAGTGAACCCTAAGCGGCACAAATTGAGGACGGGGCGAAAAACTCACGGGCTCGAACTTTCGCAATATTGCAGCAGTGCCGGTTTTATGAGTTATTCCGGCCGGCCGAGGCGCCAGCAGTGGTGTTTGAGGGCAGAATTGAAACGTTGAATGTGCGGAGAGAATGGAAGGCTAGTTAGTCTGGCCAGACTCGGCGGGTGGATTGTGGGATACGTACACTGTGCAGAAGCACACAATATGTGTTGGCTCGCAAAAAGGAGGCAGGAGCCGTACAATGTAATCTAATCAGCGAAATGTAATTGTTTTCCAGATCACGCCGTTTGGTCCAAAACCTACAGAAATCGACGACAATGTCTTTCAAAGAACTGAAAGCTGGAGAGAAACCGAGGCACCACGAAGATCATGGCAAGAAACAGAGTTCAAGTGAGATTGTTTTTCCCCGTCTCTTTTCTCCCAATGGTCCAGCGAGCTTAGATTCCCCATTTAATGTGCAACGTATTCGTGGAAGACCAAAAAAAATCTTCAGGACTGGGGCCATTTGTCAGCTTTGTGTTGAAACCTTTCTTGTGTTTCACCATTTGCAGATTTGATCAATGGGATGGAGCACAGCCACGCAGGAGGGAGTTCAGCAGAGAAAAAAAGTCACCATTGGCGAAGTTATAAGTTGATTATTGACCCAGCGTTGAAGAAGGGACAACACAAACTCCACCGCTACGATGGCCAACATTTTAGCCTCCCTGTGAGTGATACTGTGGTGGTGCAGCCATTAATTCCATGTCTGTTGTGTTTATCACAGGATGCTGCCATTGTTACAATGTTGCAAGCGAATAAAGTTACACTGTGGTTTGTCCTGTCAGGTGCTCTTAAACTGACAGTCCAATTACTCGGTAACACATTCGCCACTACGCAGCACTTTCTTAAACCTTTAAAAAATAAATAATGCCAATGATTATCATTACAGAATCCCGGTGTTCCACCGGTTGATACCGTCAGAGACCCTCGACTTGGACGCATGTGGACCAAAAGCAAAGAACTGGATTTGCCTGTTCCAAAATTTAAGGTAAGGGGCGGGGGGCGAATTCAGAACAGCTTCTGCACTCCAACTCTTTAGTAGCATTTCCTGACAGCTATGTGTTACTCTTAACGTTTTACCTTGTAACTCCAAAACATAAATAAATAAATATGAAAGTGTCTAAAATAAACTCTCTTTGATTATAAATAGAAAGTAAGTTTTTTTGAATGTACTCCTGATGCCAACAGATCGATGAGAATTATGTAGGACCCGTACCTCCCAAGCAGGTAACGTTTGCAAAGCTGAACGACAACATCCGAGAGGGGTTTCTGTTAGACATGTGCAAGAAGTATGGCGAGGTGGAAGAAGTGGAGATACTTTACAACCCCAAGAACAAGAAGCATCTAGGAATCGCGAAAATGGTGTTCGCCACGGTGAAGGGCGCCAAGGATACAGTCCTGCACCTCCACAACACTTCCGTAATGGGAAACATCATCCATGTGGAGCTCGATACCAAAGGTGCAATAAAGTTACTCTTTAATCGATTGGGTTCAGTCCGACTGTGTATCCCAAGAGGATTTAAAGCCACTCGCTTCATTATCGAGGACTGTAATGTAAATATGTAATATTGACTCATTTTAACGTAGTTTTCTAGTCACGTGTACATACAAATGTAAGTTGTTTAATGTTGCTAGGAAACAGACACCGGGATTGCTGTGATTTGTAAAATCCTCCCAACCTGTGTATTTTGAGAATCCCGCCGCTGGACATTAATACGTTAATGAATGGCCGAAAGCTATAGAATCGAACGGCTAGGATTTGGTATCGTTCAGATTAAGTTTATAAAGTCGCGGCGATTTTTATAAATACAACCGTCACGTGAAATTCTGATCGATATGTTGATTCCATCTTGAGGGGTAGCGGTTGTATCCAATCGGCGAGTTACTGTGAAGACCAGTGTAATTTAAGACTGGGTTCTGACTGTAAGCTCCGTAATGATCAGACTTCTGCCATTCTCTAGGTGACCATCGGATGAGATACTACGAGCTGCTGGTCAGTGGTCACTTTACCCCTCAGACCCTCCCTGTCGGTTCTGATGCTTTTTTGGACACCTCTCCCGTAATAAACAGTGAATTTGGACAGGTAAGGACGGTTTTATTACATTTAAAGATACTGTAGCACCCGTTTGACATGGTGCAACGAGGCAATGTGTTGTGACCCTCCCACTTTGTATTTGTTCACCGGTGAATGGCGAGCAATTAGACTGGGTGCAGGAGGGCAGGGAGTCAATTCAAATATCGACTACCTTTACCAACGAGAATATGAATATTTAGAGCTGGGTCCGGTGATTGTAATGTGGGATCATATGAAGCTCCGCACACGCCGAGTTTAGTGATGCTTGCTGTTAAAAGTCTGTTTTAGCAGAAGTTGGCGCGGCTTTCTTGAATGCGGGACAGCTTAGCAACAGGCAAGCTAGGTGTTGCAGGATCTCGGAATATGACTTGCTGTTTGCATCATAAATTTTAAAAGAACCTTGCAATCTGGGAAATAAAGTGGGTCTGAAACAATTCAAAATCTGTAATATGGGGATCATTTCAATAATCCTCCTTCAGGTTCTTGGTATTCAATTTCAAATAAGACATTAAAAGTAACATTCTTAAATACATAAAACCATATGTAAACATTTTTAAGCAACAGTCTCCTGTACCTTTTTGGGGTAAGGTTTCTATTTCTTGTCAGGCTGTTGCATTGAGTGCTGAAGTGGTGGCAAAGTGATCTATCTCTGAGTACAAGCCATTTGCGGACCTACAGTGCTTGGTAAATTGCACCTCTTGTCTGTGCTTATTTAATAGTACTGATCGAGCCATGAGCACATCCAGAGTGCTCTAGTTGATTAAACGGATGGCATTGAGACAACTATCCAGTCTTTGCCATCCTGTAAAGCTGTTTGGATACAGTGGGAGTTGTGGAGAGCTTCATAGCCCAATCTTTACCATGCCATAAAGTTGTCCTGTGACTCTGCACAGAGATTCACGGTCACTCTCTAATAAAGAAGGATGTTGAGGCCAGAAAGCTGCAGGGAATGAGGCAACAAAAGGGAAAAAACTAAATATAATCTTTTTAAAGTCCCATGTTTTGACATGTCAAATGTCTGAATAATAAGTGAAAATAATAGAGCTTTTCGCTTGCTATCAAAGAACTGCCGCTGTTATATTCTACAGTTTAGTTGCTGTTTTACTGACCAGTTTATAAACAGTAGAAAACTTATTTTTTGCTTTTCATAAACCACCAACTTAAAATTTGTATAAATCTGATCCACCCTGATTAGAGCTATTAAATAATGTTTGCACAGTAAGGAACAGGTGAAAAGCATATATTTTTCAATCTTTTTATAACTAATTCGTTTTGAATAATTTGGGGTCTGCTCCATTTTCTGCACTATGCTCCAACCAGCATTTTGTTTAGACTTCAGTGGAAAATGTATTTACTTATTTAAAAATAATTGACTTTAAAACTCTGTCCCCCACCCTGCCATTTTAATATAGGTCCCTGGTCTTTAGGTCTACCTTGTGGGATACATTTGTCATCAGCACATAAGGTTAAGTCAGGAAATCTTGCAGTGCCACTCTATAACTAGCTGCTTGGAAATGTGTGAGAGAGGTGGCCAGAGCTAATTCGCTGTCCGATATTTTTTTTTCGCCGTGTGGGGAAGTTTGTATGTAGGGACCTCCAATGACCAGGTGTGGGACCTCGAGTCACTTTTTCTTCTGTTGCAGCCAATTAATAAGAACTCGCAGTGGGGGAAATCCGAGGAGACAGGGCGGCACCCATCATCACTTTGGTGTGCTGTATGTTAATCCGGCAATGCGATTGGCTACCAGTCTGCCAATGTAACATTTAGGTTACTTTTTAATTACATTGAAGTGTTGCTTGCCAGAGGAATTAACTTTATTGTAGTTTGAGGAAGCTGTTGTTGACCATGTCAGAGGTATTGAATAGATGTTACTCAATCTCTTCAGAATAAGCAGGTGGTTATAAGTGGTATAAAATCTTGCAATGATACTCTCCAGTGTAGTGAACAGAGGCATACTGAATCTCAGAAACTGACTCCTCCTATAACTTGCCTATCAGAAATGTCACCATTTGTTTTCATTCAATGAATACATTATTTTTGATGTAAGCTCTGGTAATAACTCTTTCTCTTCCTATTGGATTATGTCACCGGTTTTCTATTGTGAAAATAGAATATAATTAAAGAATAGTAAAACGTGCCTCTCAGAAAATTCATTACCAGTTACAGCTATGAACAAAGCATAGGCAATTTAAGGTTTTGATGTGGGATATGTGAATAAAGCTTCAAGGCCACTCTGACTTGGAGTCTTTACCCCCCCCCACAAAGTCGACCCTGGTATAGTTAACAAACAGCTCAATAAAGCAGAAACATTTATTTAGCACCCAATATAAAATATCATAATCCCACTTTTAAAGTTTGAAGCGTTTCTGAAATTAGTGAGCCATTCAAGATTACATTGATGTTACATTCAAATCATTGGTGCAGGATATTCTATTTAAAAAAAAATATATATATGATGGGTTTAAATACATACCTGGTGTGACTGAGACATACAAACCAGAAAGGTCCCAGGCTTGAACCCTAATTGTTGAGTTTGCTGATCTCGGTCAGATTGGCTCTGAGGGTGCTATGATTAGCTTTAGCGTCACAGGGTTAGGAAGTGGGGAATTGGCCACTCCTGGATTGTTATCCAATGACCCCTATTGGAAAGTGTGCATGTGAATGTCAGGTGACAAAAAGAGTAGGCTTGGTTAGGATGCTTTCCATGATTGAATAGGCTGCCAATAATCAGTGTTGGCTTATGCACAGAGAATGGCCATGTGGGTAAGGTACCAGAGGGCTGCTGGGATTCATGGAACTTTATCTCCGCCTGACTGCTAGCCTTTTTAGGAAAGCAGAAAAAAAAGGGGATGAAATTTGAAAACATAAGACAAGGTTTTCAGAATAAAATACATAGAAATTCAGTCCGTGTGAGTTATGCCAATTACATTATGTATTTTGTCACCTTTGTGTATTACGTTTCATTCTATCGAGGAGCTTTTATTCCAATTTCATGAATCATTTAAAGGGAACTATATGAATATAAGTTTATAATCTTAGTGTGCTTTACTGTTAAAAGCTGCTTTTAAGGGTTATTGATGCAAACACATTTAATTCCTCTTTATGGATACACTGGCCCAGAAATCCCGGTCGGCTTCTTCCCGCGGGCGAATGGGTAACAAACTTAAAAGAAGTGCACTTCCCTGAAGCTACTGTGTCCACGCAAGTTCCCGGTCCTGAGGCCTCCACTGACTGCGCATTGCAGCGCGTGCACGTCAGTACGTCTGCAGGGCTGGAGCTGCAGTCACAGGGCAGCCAATCAAGGTAAAGTATGTTCTCATTCATAATAATGGGAACTCCGTAAGTTGGAGTTACCATTATTATGAGCGAGAACCCCCCCCAAACACACAAAACATTCATAAAATATAGGAAAAATACACTACATAAATAACTTTAATTTAAATTAATATTAAATATGTATTAAAAATATATATTTTTCCTATTTAAAAAAAAAAAGACTTTTTAATGATGCTTTAAAATAAATTTAACGTCGTGGGCAGGATTTAAAAAAAAATAAAATGTGTTTTTTAAATTTTATTTTTTATGTTTTAAGTGTGTTTTAAAACTTTAACACCTGTAAAAGTAGGCTATGTGCCTGCTTTTATCAGGCGCAAGAGTTTTCAGGACATTTGCTGGCCAAGATATGGGTAAATATCGCAATCTTGCCGATGCAAATGTCCTGGCTGCCGAGATACGGTAGATCTGTAAAGCTTCAGTTTGACAGATTGGAAAAGCCGGTTTTCAGCACATGCGCATTATGTGCTGAAAACCGGCTTTTGCGATGCCTTCCCGGGTTTGTACACACTCCATACGGACCCGGGAGGCAGGAATTTCTGCCCAATGTATGTTCTTGATGCCAACTCAGAGTTCATTATTTGTAACAATGTGGCTTACAAAAATCCTTAATGTTCAGAGTATACTTGTTCATGGCAATAATGGGGATAAATGCATGCGCACACACACACTGCCACTTAAGATGTAGCTGTATTTTACCTGTGCAGACAAAATGTCTCTTTTTAAATGCCAGTATTTCACAGATAGTGAAAAAAATACTCCAGTGAGTGTGAATTTTGTATTTTTTTTTAAAGCCAAGATTAGTAAGCTATGTGGCCAAAACGTACTTTAATTATATAGTATTTAACTAATACAGAGTTACAGCCACTATATCCTCATTTTTAAAAATCTAATAATTTTTTTGTTTTGTTTTATTCCCCTTACATAATCATGCTCTGCTGCCCAACAACCCCAGGCAGGTAGCTTACCACTCGTGCTTTGCCAGTGCTACTTTGTTCTGTGCACTGGGATGTTTCTGAGAATGTTTTGCCTATAAATTATTTTCTCTGCTTCTCTATGGTGAAACCTGTTTGGTGAAATCTGTGATGTCTCACCACAACCGCATGGTTAGGATTGTTAACTAACCATATGGTGAATCATAGGGGCAGACTGATGTCCTGTCACTGTCTGCACAGTGTGATATTGTTCAAACAAACTATTGGGTGCCTCCTTTTTATAATATGGGTTTTGTTGTTTTAAAATCTATAAGTTAAGCGTGAATTTTTGTGCACGCCTGCTAATATACAAGAGCACCATCAATGAACCATTGAATAGTGTAATATTTTAACAGCCTTTAAGAGAAACTTGATCAAAGTGTAGCCCTTCAACGGTGATATTGGAACTTTGAGAGAGTTCTCTTCCCAGGTATGAATTGAATCTATTTTTAATACAAATAACTTATCAACACTAACTTTGTAAAGCAGTCTCCCTCCTCCTGCCCCCCCCAACAATATAATTTTAAATTTCTATATTGCAATCCATAATTTGGCCTTCACAATCGGTATGAGTTTCTAGTATTGTAGTTGCTTTTACATTAACTAATAAAAGGGCCCTAATGGCTCAGTTGGTGTAGAGTAGGAGGGTATTCTGTCTTTGCTGGGGAGATAGTAGGGAAACTATTATTGGTCACAGCATCCCTGGACTAGGGAGGGGAAAAAAAACAACCAGCATTCCTACTCCTGATTTTGCAGAGACCTATACTGGAAAAGTATGAGTATGTGGGTGTGAATAGGATCAAGATGAGCTGTGATGCCTCCCAGGATCAAATAGTTTGTCAATACTCACTATTGGCCCACACATTGAAGAAACATCACTTTGGTGAGATAGTGGAATTGAGCTCCAGCAAGTGTCAGCAAAAGAGGGGAGAAAATGGGGTGGGGGAGGTGGAGGGGAAAATGACTGACTGACTGATTTAAAAAAACCTGAACTAGGAATCTATAAATTAAATCTGCAAGTCAATAGCTTACTTTTCAGGAACTTGTAGTAAAAGAATAGTTCATTTCTTGCTTAATTGTAATGGGCAGTTTTCTGGCATTGGTGGTTTTGAGCGCATATTTCTATTATTAAATAGATTTATGAATTAAATGTCTTCAATAATTTTGAGGAGGTAGATTGGTAATCTGACTCCAAAAAAGCCAGCTAATAGGAGTTGGATTAATTATTTAGTGAATGTAATGAGATGCATTGACAAGTTTGGATCTTTAATATCTATTAATGGAAATATTCATTTTATGAAGGATTGTCTAAAGGGAGGTGAGGCAATATTTTATAGTACAGTTTCCAGCCATTTTCTTTTTAAATAAAGCTATCTTTTGACAATACTGTACAGTAACACAATTTAAAACTGAGGAGTTTTTGAATTTGAATAATACCTTGATTAGTCATGTTTCAATTTCAAGAAACATGCAATTTAACATTTGTAGAAATGTAAAGTTATTTAAAACTGTGATTATCCTTTTTGATCGAGTTATGCTTAAATATGAAAATAAAGAAAAAATAAATAATTAAAGTTTGGGTTTCTGCAAATCTTTTCACACCACTGTATTATTTTCCCTTTAAAATAATTTAATTCTATTGGACCAATTTATTTATTGACTATTTCATTAAAAAGTTGGTCTGACAACATTGCACACTTTTCGGTTGATTCTTTTTAATATAAAATGAATGTGCATATTGTTTGAAAACACATAGTTAAAACTATACTTTCAGACAATAGGCAGTGGTAAAACATGGGTTTGTGTTTGTGATTTTCTGCATTATTAGTTTCTAATCTCAGTCAGACTAATTTGGGGATGGGTGGGGAAGCCAAGATTGCTGAACAGAGGGTGGAATCTGCCAGCATGTTTCCATGTCTTTCTTATTGGGCTCAAAATTGCCCAGGAGTTGCTCTGCTTTTTTTTGGAGCAACTTGATTTTTCTGGAGTATCTTAAAAATCCCCATTTCGCACATTCAATTTGCGCCAGTGTAAGTGAGTTAGTTAGGATTTTTCTAGTTTAGTTTTTTTTTCAAAAGGGGGCCGCACTTGTGGCCGCACAGAAAACCCTTGCGGAGAGTTAGGAAATCAGTGCAGGTAGGTACGTCGGAGGCTAGCAGAACTTAATGACTTGACTAAAGAATGTGAATAGGATCAAACAGCTATACAGGACATCATATGACAAACTTCGCAAAGTTAATTTATTATACAACGGAAGCATTCATGGAAGCTTAAACTGCAAAAATAAAAGAAGTTAAGAGACCAAACATATTTGCATCATTTTTTCAAAATATCCAAATAAAAAATAGAAGTACCTTCTGCTCGTAATTCTTATGTTCTTATGTTCTCCCAGCTGCCTAAGCTCACCCACCATCATAGAAATATTTTATACCATGTAGCCAGGAAATTTACTGTTTGTTTTATGCTTTTAAATATTTTGAAAATTCAAGCAAAATTATTTCACCAAATCTAATGTTCAAGAATTGATTATGATGTATTTGAAAGTATTTTCTATTAACTTGGTTAGGAAAGTATTTTCATCAATAGGGTTAAGGAAAGTTTTGAGTAAGCTCATTAAAATTACTGGCTACACAGTTATCACACCATCGCCCCAGCTTGGGCCCCGCACCAACCTGCTTCTTGTGGCCGCCTAGCCCGGGAAGGCAGCGGGCCGGCCTGTGCGGCAGGCCACTCGGCCCGAGATGGGGCAGGACGCATTGGGTCCCATGCTGCAGCATGCACACTGAGGCTGGGGGCAGGAGCTATTGTGCATGCATGCACACTCCAACGGGCATATGCAGAGCTGCCGGCTCCCCCCCAATCGACTGGCCACGCTGCGCCAAGCCCCGGGAGAGACAACACAGCGGCCAGAGTCGGGAGAAATTTTTTAGGCGCCATTTTCAGCCCACAAAGTCGGCGCCTCTCTGGTGAGTGCACCGACAAAAGGGGTGGGCCAAATTTGAGCCCATTGACTTGCAGCAATGCTGTGACGATGTAGGCCTGAGCAAGGTGCATGCGACAGTCTGCTGCAGATGTGGCAAAAATGATAAGGAGCTGATGAGAAAATACATATTTCAAGCCAGTCGCAGTGGTGCAGCACATGAGTATGCTGCCATATTATGCAATGGAAGGATGGGTATTTGGTTCTATCTGCTTTGTTCCATCCCTATCTATTTGAGGTGCACACTGAATAACAACAGGGCACTCCGTCCACAAGAACAGGGGATCAGAAGATGTGCCAACATGAGTAGCTGTGCATTTTCTAAGGGCCACCTGTGGAGTGGCAGTAGCCAAAGCCTGGGAACCAGTCACCTCTGGTAATAAAGCTAATTAACTGATGGAGCTAATTTCACAGCCACAATCCGAATTACAAATTGAATTTGGGGGAGGTTATAAATAAATACTTGTAATTTAAGTTTTTTCCCCCTCTTTGATGAAAGATTAGTTGATTTAATCAACTTTATTTCTGTTCTGGTATAATGTGGTGTGAATTCGCTGTTGAGAAAACTGTACTAGATGTTGTTGCAAAAAATTAAATGTTTATGACCTATCTTTGTTTGTATAGATTTTCCTTTTGGCTAAAATATTTTCCTTTTCTTCCTCCCACCATTGCCATAGGTTAATGATCCCCAGAAACTTCGAACTGGTGAAAATTACCTTCCCATGGGACCGTCTGTAACCCCAAATAGTAGTACCCCATTTTCCCACGATACTGCTTATTCCAGTTGTCGCCAGGATACACCAAATTCATACAGCCAGTATACACCGCAGTCGTCCCAAGGCACACCACATACACCACGGTTGGGAACCCCCTACTCGCAGGATTCCAGCTATTCCAGTCGACAGAGTACACCAGCTTATTCTTACTCACAAGAGTCTGGGTACAAATCCCGAAGACCTGAATCTAATTACCAAGAATCCTTCAGGAGGTTAGGACACCATTACTCGCATACCACGGGATCCTACAGAGGCCCTGAGCCACCAGTTAACACTTACAAGTCAGCTCGCTCAGAGGGTGGATCATATTCGCATAACCCTTCAGTAAGCCAGTCTGGGACAAACTACCAGTCAGCCTTTTCTCCGTACCAAAATGTGCATTCTGCCCAACCACTGTATTCCCGTACTCTGGATCAACAACATGGTCAGACATCCAGAGACCACGATTACAGAAGACCTGTGCCACCATCTGAAACCTTTGGGCATAACAATGCCAATTTGGACATCGTGCCTGTAAAGGAGAAGGCAGAAGATCCAGTTCCTTTGGGGAGTAACATTTCAAATGATCAAACACCTGCTTCCTTCAGCAAATCTCCTGAAAGGGCTGCGACACCTGAAACCCTAACATCTGAAACACCTAGTAGCTCAACACAACCAAACAGTTTAGATTCTCGTATTGAGATGCTTTTGAAGGAGCAACGGACAAAACTTCCTTTCTTCGACCAAGAATCTGATGTTGACATTAAAATGGAGCACAGTCCCATATCCTCTTCTTCCTCCCAGCTTTCTCCTTTACCACTTTCTGGGTCAAATACTCAGTTGCTTCAGCGAGGTCCTACTCCATCCTCTCGTCCTTCTAGCACAGGCCTAGAAGATGTTAGTCCAACGCCTCTGCCAGATTCAGATGATGAGGATCCTATTTTTGAAACTGTTCAACAGAATCAAAGCTCAAGGTCGGCATCAGAGGCCAGTATGACGCCTGTTGATCAGTCCAGTCAGTTGAGCAGATTTTCCACATCTTCAGATGGTAGGACTCCTGCAGCTAAAGCAGAGAGCTGTGAAGCAAACAAAGAAGCTGCTGAACCTCCACCTACTCCCGATGCACTGGAAGAAGTAAGTAAAATTACTTCAATATCTAAAGTATATATTGTATTTTAGAACCACTATATAGCTGAACAAAGGCAACATCCTCTCCTACAAGATTCCCGAAATTACTTTTTTACAGAAAAATGGTGCTAGGATTTAATCCTAATTGTGGACTTTGTCAATTCATGTGCTAATCCGAAGATTTTATAGTAGCCATGCTTTCTATTATCATGGATTTTATTTTATGTTATTTTTCTAACATATTTTCTATTCAAAATGGCTGTAGCCAAGAGGAAAAGGACTTATAATTATTTAGTTACAACTCAGTTAGAATTCCTGGTCAAACTATATAAGTCAGAATCATACAGCAAACTCTGGCATTGCTTTTTAATGAGCCCAGTGTGTGGCAATATTGTCCTGAAGTTTCATTGAATTGCTGCTGTTAAACCTGAGGCTAAGAGATGAGAAAAACACATAATGGGCACATGATGCCAATAATCAGACCAATATAATAGACTTGTATATTTGTAAAGTGTTGGTATTATTAATGACCACTTTTTGAATACACTGAGGAGTACAATTATAGCAGTGAAACTAGTTCAATTTTATAATTATCAGCATATAGCTTCCTTTGCAGGGCCTAATATACTCATAGAATTATCATAGAATTTAATGGCACAGAAGGCGGCCATTCGGTCCATTGTGCCTGTGCCAGCTCTTTGAAAGAGCAATCCAATTAGTTCTACTCCCCTGTTCTTTCCCCATAGCCATACAATTTTTTTTTCCTGTTCCAATTCCTTTTTGAAAGTTACTATTGAATCAGCTTCTACCACCCATTCAGATAGTGCATTCTGGATTATAACTCACTGCATTAACAATACTTCCTGTCTCCCCTCTAGTTATTTTGCCAGTTATTTAAAATCTGTGTCCTTGGGTTATCGACCTACCTGCCAGTGAAAACAGTTTCTCCTTATTTACTCTTATCAAAACCCCTCATTTATTTTGAAGATCTCTATTAAATCCTCTTAACCATCTCTGTTTTTCTAGTCACTCATCATCATCCTGGGTCTATCCTTTAATACTTCAATAAGACTACCTCTGAGTTGTCTTTATTTCCTAATGTAAACATCCCTAGTACTTTTAGTCTTTCCTCATGGCTTAGGTGCCCAATTTCATTTATCAACTTAATTGTCCTATATACTGCTCCAAGGCCAGATATTCCCCCTGTGATATGATGCCCAAACTGTACACATTACTCTAGGTAGAGGCAGACCAGTGCTTTGCATAGCTAACTGTCACATCTGAGACTTATATTCAATTGTTCAAGCTAGACATACTAAGATCTTATTTTTTTTACCAGCAGTTCACATTGTGCTGATGGTTTAAGTATGTTTTCTACTAAAACCCCAGGATCACTCTCCTGTATTGTTTCATTCATTTTGTTGGCCCACTGTTTGTTTCCATTCCCCAACTTTATGGCTTTATATTTCCTGCATTAAATGATATCTCCTGCCTTTTGACCAATTCTCCCAACCTGTTCCGATTCCTCTGCAACCAGTGCACTTTTTTCCTACTATTTATAACCCATCCCAAATTGCTACCATTGTCGAACTCGAAGAGCTTTGTTCTCCCTTTCCACATCATTAACACATTGGAAAAAAAACGATGACTCCAGACTCCTTATGGTATCCTACTTGTCACCCCTTTCCATGTAAATACTGCTCCCTTAACAACCTCTGAAGCAACCAGTTAGTTATCCACTTCAAGAGCTCAGGTCCTATTTTATGCCTTTCTACTTTGGAAAGTAATTTTCTGAGGTACTATGTCAGAGGCTTTCCTAAAGCCACGGTATATTAAATCTACTGATTTCTACTGAGCTAACAGTTTTGGATATCCAAAGAACCCAACAACATGAATCTAGGTTGACTGGTCTTTATCATTCTATGTTTCACCTTGCTTCCGTTCCAGATATTCTGTTATTTCCTAACTGCCAATGCCAAGCTCACAGGTTTCTAGATCTCTTGGTTAACCTTCCATTTTTTAAAAATAAATTGGTACCAGATTAATCTCTCGCTAGTCCCTTGGTAAAATTTCTGTATTTAGTGATTCTCTGAGGATACCTATCAAGATGTGACACATTTTATATGCCTCGTCCTTTCCTAAGTTGTTTTGAAGTCCATCAAGCTCAGGTCCTTGCTCCTTTTCAGTGCCCTTATTCTGTCCGTCACTTCTTTGTGGTTAATTGTTAGTTTTCTTCCTTCTTGCCTTTTTAAATTCAAATTTTATATGGAGAATGTGGTCCTCTGATTCATTTATAAATACTGACACAAATAAATCATTAAGATGATCTGCCATTCTTTATTTATTAATGATCATATCCTTCCTGGGATCCTTTGGGCAGGGTGGGGGGGGGGGGGTTCCACAGTTTTCTTTATCATTTTTGACTTGCTTATCATTTTCTTGCCATTTTCCCCCCCCATTCTTGTGGGAAGGCACTTTGCCTCCAATAAATCATCTTTTCATAGCAGCGTGACTCGGTGGTGTGGAAGGGGTGGTGTAGAATTAAGCCTGCATTCCATTATCTGCCTGCCCTGCTGGTGCTTAAATGTGCCGTGCTGACAGAAATGGACTCTGGTCAACTTCAACAGGATCTTGTACCTTTTTCTGTACTTTTGTTTAGTAGTTAGCTCTGAACATACTTGGGTTTCCTGACTGTGAAGTAACTTTGATACAGTTGTTTGCCTAGGGTGCTTCAGCAAGTTTCTCAATTTAACCTCTGCACACTGTTGCAAACAGTATCTACCCTACCCTACTAAAAACATAAGAAAATAACAGAAGAATTAGCAGCAGGAGTAGGCCACACGGCCCTTCGAGCCTGCTCCGCCATTCAATAAGATCATGGCTGATCTTCAACCTCAACTCCCACTTTCCCACCCGATTGCCATATCACTTTATTCCCCATGAGTCCAAAATTCTATCTATCTTGGCTTTGAATATACTCAATGATTCAGCATCCACAGCCCTTCCAAAGATTCACAACCCTCTGAGTGAAGAAATTCCTCCTCATCTCCGTCTTAAAAGGCCGTCCCCTCCTCCTGAGACTATGCCCCTTAGTTCTCGACTCACCAGCCAGGAGAAACAACCTCTCAGCTGTCAAACACCCTCAGAATCTTGTATGTTTCAATGAGCTCAACTGCAAGCCAGCTTTCCTTTAATTATGTTATCAGTGCTATGTTTGAATCAAAATATAAAAAAGTTAACAAATGTAGAAGGGGGAAATAAAACATATATTGAAATGAATCCTAGTTTTAACGTGTTTAATTTTAAGGATATTTGTTGAAACTTGTCCTGTAGGCTATTGCATTTTATATATATCAGTGCACATAAACCTCTAGCAAGTTTCTTCATTACAGCACTGAGCAATAAATTGCAGCCTGTGTTTCTTGAAGCTATGTGCACAGTTCTTTTCTCAAAACTGCTGAGCACCCTATTGGGTTTTAACTACTATTCCTAATCCAGGTTCCATCTGAATGATATCCAAAATAACTTCCATGTTTATTTATGATAAGGCCGGAACACACACATACAGCTGCTCCACACTTGTAAGTTCAACACATGCGTTCATCACTTGTATAATAATGTTTAAAAAATCTTTCAGCATTCCCACTCTTCGGCTTTGCTATTAACGGGAGGGCAGGAAGGGTGCGGGGGAGTCCAGGAGTGGGTGATGAACCCGACAAGACCGGGGAATGGGAACCCTGCCAGGACCTGATTTAAATAAATCTTCTCTGACTCCCACCTGTCGCCTGGCTGGTGGGCAGTAGTCGGAATTTAACGGCAGGCGGATGTGGACCATGAGTACGGTCCCTGGCAGTCAGTGAAAGGAGGGCTTTGCAGGGGATTGAGGGTTCCAGTGAGATCGGGGTGAAGGGCCAGGGCTGGGGAGGCCCAAGGACTCCTTGAGGGGCCTGGGTGGGGGGGCACTCTGGCCCACAAGTGGTTCTAAAAGAAGCAGATCTGTAACACTTTCCTTTACCACCTGGCTCCTCCCGCCTTGGATCTGCTGCCAGGCAGCGCGGGACTCCCTCTGACCTTTCGTTAATTCTATGTCACGGCACCGACGATGGGATAGTGTGCCGCTGGATAGTGTACATGCATGGTTGTTGGAGGAGGGCAGGATTGGTTGTGATGTCAGTGGTTGTGATGTCCTCCATGGAAGAAAGGCTTGCCTTCAGGACAGACGTGTGACAGAGCAGGAAAGAAAGCAAATGTAGGGGGGTGAGCTTTGAATGAAATGCTGCTGATAGAACCAGATTGACCACCACTCTAAAGAGCACGGAGTGAGCGGATTAGAATCCGACTGATGTAAATAGTCTGAATGTATCCAACCTCCAGTTACCTTTTCCAGTCATCATATTGAGGGTTCTATTCTGTTCTGTGCTGCTCCTCATTTGGTTTTGACCTGACATGGCCTAGACCAGTAATATGCTAAATATTGCAACAAGGTTTCAGAACTGAGTTCAAAAATAATCTTTTGGAGATCGCATCGATGTATAGCAAAGTATGTAGAGAAAATTAGACATTCCTTGAAACTGATTGCATGCTATTGGTAATTTTTCATACATAAAAAACATTTTGTATGGATTGTTGCAAAAATTGCTAATTTAGAAGACAATTGATACAGCTTCATGGGTAACAATTTATACCTTTTTAGTACATCATTTAACTATTAACCTCTTCATTTTGCCTTTTACTACTGTGCATTTTCACAAACTAGAGAGTTGTGTTGTGATTGTTAATGAAATATGATTGGCTCCAGCTTGTAGCTTGCTTGTGTGTCCCTACTGGGATGCATGCAGCATATGTTTTGAATATCATGTGTAACGCATATGTATATATGAGGCAGCCCAAGTGTAAATATGATGCAGCGGTTTATATTCTGTTGGCACAGGGATGCCCTTTTAAGGTAATGCTCTGTTAAGTGCACTCTGTTCTCGATAACCCCCCCAATTATTACAGTATATTTAGTGCAGTTCATTACTGCTAACATTAAATATCTGTTAAGGTTACATTTTTTCTGTGTAATAGTTCGACATGATCAACACTGTATTGAAGTGTCACAGATTCTTGCTCTATAATTTGATCTATTGGACCCATTGAGTTGAGGGCCTTCATTTAGAATAGCTGTTGTCCTTCTGCCGATAGTACTTCATAATAATGTTGGAGAATTAAAGGATTTACCCAGCAATGATGAAGGACTAATGGTCCAAGTAAGGATGGTGTTTGACTTGGAGGTGATGATATTCCCATGACATTGCTGCTCTTGTCCTCCTTGTCTTTCATCCGCCGCTGAAGCCCTCATCCATGCCTTTGTTACCTCTAGACTTGACTATTCCAATGCACTCCAGGCTGGCCTCCCACATTCTACCTAAATTAGAGGTGATCCAAAACTTGGCTGCCTGTGTCCTAACTTGCACCAAGTCCGGCTCGCCCATCACCCCTGTGTTCACTGACCTACATTGGCTTCTGGTTAAGCAACGCCTCGATTTCAAAATTCTTATCCTTATTTTCAAATCCCTCCATGGCCTCGCCCTTCCCTATCTCTGTAATCTCCTCCAACCCCACAACCCCCCGAGATGTCTGCGCTCCTCTAATTCTGTCCTCTTGAGCATCCCTAATTATAATCACTCAACCATTGGCCTCAGCCTATCTTTTGTTTTCATCCCAGTATCCAGTATTAATGGTACAGATATTTGATTGCACTGGACACAGCGTGGTCTCTAAAGACCTCCATCATCATAGGCAGTCCCTCAGAATCGAAGACTTGCTTCCACTCTTTAAATGAGTCCTTAGGTGGCTGAACAGTCCAATACGAGAACCACAGACCTTGTCACAGGTGGGACAGATAGTCGCTGTGGGAAAGGGAGGGTGGGACTGGTTTGCCATAGGCTCTTTCCGCTGCCTGCTCTTGGTTTCTGCATGCTCTCGGCGATGAGACTCGAGTGCTCAGCGCCCTCCCGGATGCACTTCCTCCACTTCGGGCGGTCTTTGGCCAGGGACTCCCAGGTATCGGTGGGGATGTTGCACTTTATCAGGGAGGCTTTGAGGGTGTCCTTGTAACATTTCCTCTGTACCACCTTTGGCTTGCTTGCCGTGAAGGAGTTCCGAGTAAAGCTGTTGCTTTGGGAGCCTCGTGTCTCCCAATTTGGTGAGCATGGTATTGGTGAGTAGGTGTTGCTTGGTTTTTTCCATCAGTTTGCTGATGATTGGGAGGAGGCTGATGAGGGGGTAATTGGCCGAATTTGATTTGTCCTGCTTTTTGTGGATAAACACACTTGGGCAATTGTCCATGTTGTCTGGTACATGCCAGTGTTCCCACTTGGCTATTGGGGTGGCTAGTTCTGGTGTGGAGGTCCTGCAAATACCCTGGGAGGACAGGCGCACCAACATCAGTGTCCTTGCCCAGGCTAACATCCCCAGCATTGAAGCATTGACCACACTCGATCAACTTCGCTGGGCAGGCCACATAGTTCACATGCCAGACACGAGACTCCCTAAGCAATTGCTTTATGCAGAGCTCCTTCATGGCAAATGAGCCAAAGGTGGGCAGTGGAAACGTTATAAGGACACCCTCAAAGCCTCCCTGGTAAAGTGCGACATCACCACTGACACCTGGAAGTCCCTGGCCGAAGACCGTCCTAGGTGGAGAAAGTGCATCCGGGAGGGCGTTGAGCTCTTCGAATCTCAACGCTGTGAGTGTGAAGAGGTCAAGCGCAGGCGGCGGAAGGATGTGCGGCAAATCAGTCCCACCCTCCCTTCCCCCGACGAATGTTTGTCCCACCTGTGACAGGGTCTGTGGCTCATGTATTGGACTGTTCAGCCACCAAAGGACTCACTTTAGGAGTGGAAACAAGTCTTCCTCGATTCCGAGGGACTGCCTATGATGATGGAGGTCTTTAGGGACCACGCTGTGTCCAGTGCAGTCAAATATCTGTACCATTAATACTGGATACTGGGATGAAAACAAAAGATAGGCTGAGGCACCACATGTCCAATTATTTTTAAAAATCAGCTGTTGGTAATTTTCAATTGATCATTCAAGAATGTGTTTGTGGAAACACTGCTGAGATTTTCAGTGACTTACACGGATTTACATTTAGTTTGCCAAAATATATAAATTTTTCTTTTTGGGAGCTGACAGTTATTTTGTGTCAGCCTGATATGTTATCAGTAGTAGTAACACTCAAAGGTAAATTTAAAATAAAAACACTATTCGAACCAAAAATGACTTCCATTAAAATATTTTGAATGAAGCAGCTCTGCAAGTGCAGCACATTTTATTTAGAGATGGTGTTGCTTCACACTTGCACAACTTCTCACAGCACAGCCCTGACTTCAGTTGGTCTTTGTCGGGAGGAGAATGGGGTGAGGTAGCTATCTTCTGGGCAAGACATTGGGGGTGCCAAAAAAGTGCCACTCTTGTTTGTCTCCTAATGGATAGCCATAGAGTAGCATTGGCAAAGATCTCCAGGCAGGCCAGCTGAACAAGAGAATTATGTGCTAAGAGGAACCTAAAGACTGGTAAGGATGGACTTTAACTTAGAACAACAGATGTTTGTTTAAAAAAAATCAAGAGGACAGGTGCTGCATAAAAATGTCAACTCAGTTTGCTGTGCATATATAGTCTGTGATAAAACGTCAATCCTTCAACAGCTACTGCTAGATTAACGCTTTGTGTGCCAGATTTTCTCTAACTTTTCAGATAATTTGCACATTTTATAATTTATTACCATGCATTGCATTTAAATTATTAAGTATTATACATTCATTTATAATACACAATACCTTATATTCTGGGAATAAGTAAACTTCTATTTTTGGCAGATAATTTCTATTGTAAGCCCTTGCAGGATCGTTGCACAGTCCAATCAAATACACGATGAAGTAACCTTGAAATAAGTGAATTACTAGCAATATATGTAGATTGTATAATCAGCCCTGCCTGGTTAGACAAAACTTCTTTTGACTACTTCTGCAGTTTTTGTGCCTCCACCCTTTTCTGCTGCTGAAATCCCTGTCCATGCCTTAGTTATCTTGAGACTTGCCTTTTCTAAAGCTCTCTGAGCTGGCCTCCCCACACCGCTCCTTCGCAAGCTTCAGCTCATCCAAAATGCAGCAAGTCAAGTTTTCACCTGCACCAAGCCCCAGACTCCCGTCACCCTGTTTTTTCCTGGCTCCTCGTGACCCAGGGTGTCGATTCCAAAATTGTATTTCTCCTTTTCAAATTTCTGCATGGCCTCCCCTATCCTGACTCTGTGCGCCCATTTACTTTGTATGCTGGCATGCATTGTCCACTCCCTCCACTCCTTTAACACAGGACTTCTTTTTCCCTTGGCTCCAGTATTGATGTCTGTATGTTCAACCACTACACTCATGCTCTGACTCTCTCTATCCCGTTCTTTAAACCTTTTCCCCTTCCTCCGTGCTTTCAAAAACTTCAGAATTGTCCTCTTTGACCATGCTTTTGGTTCTCCATCTTTAGTTTCTCCAGTTTGTCTCACGATTTCCATACTTGGTGTTTACTATATCCTTATCTTCCTTATTGTAAAATTTTCAAATGTCTTTCTGTATGTAAGGAATTCCAAAGCCATGAAAGGCAATTTTTAGGGCTTAATGCAATGAATGGATCCTCCAATATTCACTCTGGTATGAAATTGGTCTTGTTAACCTTGGTGAAATAAGTTTATCCTCAGATCAGTTGGTTTCTTTGAAAACATTTCTGGAAACTACTACTGTTATTTGGCTTTGTTTCAGTGTGTACTGGAATCGGGTAGTGATGGAGCTGTAACAGCGAAGACAAAGTTTTTCAGTAAGATCTTTCTGTGGACATTTGCTCACATATTATGAAAGTTTTGAAAACTCCCAAGTGTGTTCACTTTCATGTTATACAGCATAGAATGATCTGGTAGCAAATATGTACTTAAAATTAGTGTTGCGTTTTAAGCTTTTTATACATTAAGTCCTAAAAACTGCCCAGCATGGCTCTAGATAACAAAATTGGTCAAGGTCAAATTTTATTGCTCATTACCCGATGATGACCTTTCCTTTGACATTCCATTGAGGAAGGAGTTTCTTTTTTGATGTAGATACCTCAGTTGTAGATATTCCACTCCATATACATATTCAGAATCATAGGGAAATGTGTGTAATTTGTCAGTGGTTGTATTTGTAGATCCGCCATTAAAAAGATTACAATTCAGTGAAATTAGTTTGCTACTTTTGGCAATAGTGGTTCTGAAGGACATGAAATATAGTTAGTTTAATAAAAAATAGTTTTTATTTGGATTGCTTCGTTTAAGGAACATTTATGCTGTTTTTAAAAGTTATTTAAAAAAAAACTTCTGTTCGACCTCTGCTGCTATCACGTGCAGCTGTGCTTCCTCCTTTTACCAGGCAAGGTAGATGGCTTGGTCCTAGTATGTTTCTCGAGGATTGCTCCTATGGCTGGATAATGGGATTTGTTACTGCAGAATGGGACTGATCTTACCAGCACTTCAGCTCTTCCTCTCCAACCATATAGAATCATAGAAGTTTACGGCACAGAAGGAGGCCATTCAGCCATCGTGCCTGTGCCGGCTGAAGAAAAACCATTCAGCCTAATCCTACTTTCCAGCTCTTGGTCTGTAGCCTTGTAGGTTATGGCACTTTAAGTGCATATCCAAGTACTTTTTAAGTGTGATGAGCATTTCTGCCTCTACCACCCTTTCAGGCAATGAGTTCCAGACCCCCACCACCCTCTGGGTGAAAAATGTTCTCCTCAGCTCCCCTCTAATCCTTCTACTAATTACTTTAAATCCCACCATCACTACCACAGTTTAATCCTCTACCATGGAGTATTTCAACTAGTAAGCTGGATAAGAGCTGTCATAACTCAATAATGTCCAGTTATTTATTTCTAGCCCAGTCTCCTTCATTACTAATGTTGTATCCAGGCGTCCATGTTAGTTGATTTAAGTGCTTTAACATAAGTAGCTTCTGACTTCCACTTGCCCTACATCCATCGCCCGCATTTCCATGCAATTCTTGCACCTCCACCATCCTCCCGTCTTGCACTGCTAATTTTACATATGGAGTGAAAGCACTATTTTTTTGGTGGGCCCCCAGTTTCAAACCTTCACGTGCTGATAAATTCCTAACCTTCGCTACAGCACAGCTGCAGAGACTGGTGAGAGCATGGGTCATTTATGCAATCAACTGAAGCCAGCCGGGCAAACAAATGTCGAAAGGTAATTGGCCAACAATGGACAACTAGGATATTGCTAATGTCAATCCTATTTTTTTTTCATCTGACCTGTAGATTTTTTTGTATATTTGGAACTAGTTCCTTATGTAGTTCAAAAAATCTATCTTTGTGTTGGAATACAACACAAGTTTGGAATAATTCTACTTCTGAGTACTGCAAATCATATCTATAACATTTTGCATTTTGTTACCTTATTTTCAAGAAGTTAACTCAGCAAAAATGCACCAGAGCTCAGCAACAAGTGGCCGTGCGTGTTTGAGGTGTAAAAAGACTGTCATTTGATATAAGCGAGAATGTTTTTTTTTCTGAGCTGATATTTTTTTCCTCCAGACTTTTCTGCAAGTAGCTATTGTGAACTTTGACAAACTGCTTAATTATTATAATAGCATCTCATTGCTGATTTAATGTTAAACATGTATTGTTAAATCACTGATGGATAGAGGCCTGGTTATATTTTTGCAGGTTTTAGGTGTAACATTTGTTATTTTTAATCCATAAGATACAGCCAGAACAGCTGTGGATGTGATATTTTTTTGATCCAGGATTGGCTGATGGAAGGTTTACAAACATAACACTTTTCAATAGGAGTTGCTGAGTAGCAAGCAAATTAGAGATGATTTCACTGTAATATATATTTAGAAAAATTTCACTCTGCTTTGACTTTAGCTATTGACATTATATCCATTAGTCTGTGCTATAGCAGTGAATTTATTTGCCCGGTGAACTGTAAACCAGTAAAAGAAAATAACAAACTTACATATGTGCAAATTATTTATAATTGAAGGCCACCCAAATTCCCAGCACGGTACCCAAATTCCCAGATGTTGCTGTCTCGTGCAGAATGGCAAAATTGTACAGTACTAATCTGTTCTAGTGAAAAGGCAAAATAAGGGACTTTTTGTGGTAAAGACCCTCATAATCCACATGCACCTGTACATGGTTTTCACACTTTGAGGGAAACCTAGTAACAGGCTCAAGCAGGTGTTTTGTTTTCATTTAAACCCCCCACTAGAAATCTTTCTTTATCATTTTTTCCAATTGATTTGTAACATCTGCTCTAGCATATGTTTCTAAGTGCAGTTTACATTTTCCTTGGTTCAGTAATACTGAAGGCCTGACATATGGACTTGTCAGTGGAGTCTGAAATCCTGTTGTATGGAATAGTCCTGGATGGTCACACTATTACTGGCTAATAATCTGCTTTTTAACCCCAGCTACTATGAACTTGTATTTCTCCTATTTGCATATTTGTGGATTTGATTGCTTTTATTTGTTGTGCTTTCTCAATAGTTATTTTAATATCTGTTAGCAACTCAAGATTCAAATCAGTAGATTGGAATGAGAAGACGACTACTTTTTTGTTGATTGTAAATCAAAACAAATACTTGGCCTCTGTATCCAAGGGCAACTTATTGAAGCTATGTTACATTTCTAATATTAAAAATATTAAGAATAGTTGAGTTATGAAAACTAATGTCATTAAAGCTGACTGTTGAGCCCATACCATGGGAAAAATCATGAAATATGCAAATATAGTATATAGCAGCATTGTCTCCTTGTGGCAAATCACCCTCCTGGAATCTCTGCTAATGGCATGTGTTTGACTTTTGAACTTGTACCTATTTTGCCTGAAAGGAATTTTGTTTTAATTCATGTTATATTGCTACAAAGGTTAGATCCAGCTTGGAAAAGTTAACTCTACACAAGCCATTAAGAATTTTGATTTGGATGGTTTCTGGGGGGGGCGGTGGGTGAGATACCCGTATACCCGTCATAAACATCAGAGTGTTTGCATCAAAACTATGCGAGGCAAAAGTAATGAAAAGTTCATTAATATCTAGTCTTTGGTGTTTCTTGCTATGCGAGTGGTTTGAATTCATTGTACCCAGCAGTGGGCTTTGCTGGACCTGACATACCGGCAATACCAGCCCCCATGCCAAGGGAGTAGCTTTTAATTTAAGGTGGTAAACTTGATGGCTTTTTTGGGCCAATCTTCAAAACACAGAGCTGAGGGATGGTCAATTGACCTTTGTTTCTCTCTCTCTCTCTCTCTCTCTCTCGTCAGTCAGAGATGCAGATCAATTACTCTCTCCTTTTTCTCTCTCATGCTCTCTTTCTCTAGTTCGAAAGAGAAAGACTGCAGGCTGAAGTACAAATCCATGCAACCTGTAACCAAGCAAGTAAGCAACCAGTTAGCTTAGGGATAGCTAGCTTGAAGAGTGATTTTCCACCCCGAATGGCAGCACGATTTATTATTTTCATAGTACGAGGAGCACTGGGAACTAATTGTATCTAACTGGAAAACTGTATTCTGTTCGTTCATATATTCCATGTGAAATAAACTAGTTTGTTGTTGATGATGATATTCCACATGAAATAAACTAGTTTGTTGGTTTATAATCCTGCCTTGCCTTACTAAAAGTACCTTTTGAGTCCATCTTCAAGACATGAAAATGTGCATGATGCATGTGCAAGATCATAGTATTTAGTACACACAATAAAGAGTCTATATTATGAACTCCAGGTCATGGTAACTAGATATTGAGCAGTAAAGATGCACTCCTGATTGTACAGGACACAAGGTCCATGAATGGGAGTGACTGGTGAAGCCGCACACAAGATTATATCCAACGTAGACCTGTGAAATTTGTAACAGCCTATTTAGCCCAAGACATAAAAATGCTGGAGATTTTTTTCAGTCAAATGGCAACAGCGATTTGTATGGGAATGAAACTTTAATTTGAAAACTAAACAATTCCTCCAATTATTTTAATCCCTAAAATACCTCTCCTCAAAACTTATCTCTTTGATGAAGCTTTTGTGTCCTAATGTGTCTCTATCTTTGGCTCAGTGTCAGTCTTTTATCTGGTTACACTCCTGTGAAACGCCTTGGGACAGTTTATGACTTTAACGGTGCCTTGTAATTGCATGTTGTTGTAAGGGTGGTGGCATCCCTTCAGTACCATCTCCACAAACCATTCTTCATTTGTGAGTGGACAGTGAAAATCAATGTCGGGAGTGTGGAACTATTTCCTCCTTTGATCTTCATGCACATTCATCTTTAGCAGGGTCAGTGAATGGTGATCATTGGGACTCTTGGCCAAATTTTCCTCTCCTCCTTTGGATAATAAAGCCAATTGCTTGCTACATTGTTGCTCCTGAGTATTTCCCCACTGAGCTATTCAGGAGAAGGAAGTCCCTCGGTGAACATTTCTAATACTTTTGAAACCATCATTACTTCTAACTATTTAAATTATATTATTTAGTTTACAGCGAAAAAAAAATTGAGCTCATTAAAAATTCTATGGGTTAGTTAGATATTAAGTCGCTTCAAAACTACTACGGCACTTGACCTACAGTGGGATTTTTATGGTGATATATCCCTGTGTAATCACTTCAGTTTTCAACAGACTTGTGTTACTTCAGGTGTCACCTCCTCTGGTCCTGTCTGCACTTAATTAGCTCCACATTAATTACATTACCTGGAGCAGATCAGCTGGAGTTGCTAAAATAAGCTGGTAGACATACTTCCAAATGTTGCATGCTGTTTCCTTTTGCATTTGCTGTCCTGTGCCTTGAGATTTAGCATTTGTGTTCCTACTTTAGTTCAATTTCCCCAGGGTTGTGCTCGTATCTGGCAGTTGGAGCGACTGTCGCAGCTCAGAAAAAATATTGCCAGACAATGTTGCCAGTACATGTAGAAAAATAACAGCTATTGGTAGCTCTTCACGTCTGGCTGGAGTGCAGTATTTTCATTGATGTAGCACTGGCTGCATAATTAGTATTAATGGAGGTTTATGACACTGCATGTTCTTATCATTGTCTATTGCTGGCTCCTCAGTTACCAATAACTGCACATTTTGTCAGTTTTACCATGATATATATAAACGTTTTCTTATGTTTTTGGTGTAATTTTTATTCCTGGCGTGTTTAAAAGAAATCGTCCGAAAGCGGTTAGCAAGGCTGGCCACTGAAAGTGTGGAGGGAAATCATATATGAGATCCCTCGTAGTCAGAGCAGGGGCATCTGTCTTTAGTCCCAAGTCGTCAAATGGTGAATATTCATCTGATCCTAGCCAGATTAATGTGGTTGGGGGATGAGGAGGAGAATTGCCCAGATTTCCCCATGGTCTAATGCTGGCTATGTATCCAATCCTCAGTGGCTGATAAATAAGGCAGTGTGCTTTATGCATCTTGTCCATGGTGACTAACTGGCAGTTGGCTTTGAATTTTGAATCTCCCGACCTATCTCCATCTTTGGGAGGAAAGAATTCAGCTCACTCACCAAATTACTGTCCAACTCTTGTCTTCCCATTTAAATGTCTTCTTAAAAACCCACCTTTTCAATCAAGCTTTACTCTTAACTTTGCCACAAAGATACACCTTCCATTTCTGTCGTGCTCTATGATAGAGGGTACAGTAGCACAGTGGTTATGTTACTGGACTAGTAATCCTGAGGCCTGGACTAACAATCAGAGACCTAAATTCAAATTCCATCATGGCAGCTGGGGGAATTTAAATTCAGTTAATTAAATAAATCTGGAATTAAAAAGCTACTGGATTGTCAGAAAAACTCAACTGATTCACGAATACACATTAAGCAGTAGGCCACTTAATAGTGTAGATGAACAAAGGGACCATGGAATGCTTGTCCACAGATCCCTGAAAGTAGCAGGCCAGGTGGATAAGGTGGTTAAGAAGGCATACGGAATGCTTGCCTTTATTGGCCGAGGCATAGAATATAAGAGCAGGGAGCTTATGCTTAAATTGTATAATACTTTGGTTAGGCCACAGCTGGAACACTGCGGCAGTTCTGGTTGCCGTATTATAGGAAGGACACGATTGCACTAGAGAGGGTGCAGAGGAGATTTACTAGGATGCTGCCTGGAATGGAGAATCTTAGTTATGAGGGCAGATTGGATAGGCTGGGTTTGTTCTCATTGGAACAGAGGAGGTTGATAGGAGATCTCATTGAGGTATACAAAATATTGAGGGGCCTGGACATAGTGGATAGTAAGGCCCTATTTCCATTGGTCGAGGGGGCATAGTTTTAAGGTGGTTGGTGGAAGGTTTAGAGGGGATTTGAAGGGCGGCTTCTTTACGCAGAGGGTTGTGGGGATCTGGAACTCACTGCCTGGAAGAGTTGTGGATGCAGAAACCCTCACCACTTTCAAGAGATGGTTGGATGGGCACTTAAAGTGCCGTAACCTGCAGGGTTACGGACCTAGAGCTGGTAATTGGGATTAGACTGGATAACCTTTTGTTGGATGGCGCAGATATGATGGTAAGTACTGCAGGGAATTGAATATGTCCAGAGTGGTGATATGGACTAGTTTCGATCGCCTGGATGGGTCGGAGAGGAATTTTACCAGATTTTTTTTTTTCTCCCTAAATTGCCCAGGGTTTTTATCTGGTTTTTACTTCTCCCAGGAGATCACATGGCTCCGGTTGGGGTGGAGTGTAGAATGTTTCAGTATAAGGGGTGTCACAGTTGTGTGAGGGGGACTGGTTGCCCTTTGCCTTTCCGCCATTGTTCATTGTTCATCGGTTTATATATAACCTTCAGGGCTGCTGACCGAGGACTGTGCGACTCTTTGTCAGCCGGCGAGGACTCGATGGGCCGGAATGGCTTCCTTCTGCGCCGTAAATTTCTATGTTTCTAATGTCCTTTAGGGAAGGAAACCTGCTGTCATATCCAGTTTGGCCTATATGTGACTCCAGACCCACAGCAATGTGATTGACTCTTAACTGCCCTCTGAAATGGCCGAGTAAATCACTCAGTTGTAACAAACTGCTGCAACAAAATCAGCACTATGGAAGTACCTTCACCACATGGACTGTAGTGTTTCAAGAAAGTGGCTCATCACCACCTTCTCTAAGGCAATTAGGGATGAGCAATAAATACTGGCCCTGCTTGTGATACCCACATCCCGTGAACGAATTCTATTCAGGGTGCTATAAAACCGTACGGTGTTGGTATTGGTATTTTGGGTCTTCTGTCAACCAAACCAAAACTGGTTCATCTCTGGTCATCAAATATAACGTGGGGAATGAATGGAGACACAAATGGAGAGACACCATTCTCCCCGCCCCCAGCCCCCTGCCCTACCCCATCCAACAGCGATGCAATTGTTTAATATATTCCCTCCCTAGTTTATCCTAGAAGTCGAGTTTATATCTTTTTTTTGGCATATAATACCAAAGAATACATTAAACTGTATTTTGTGACAAAACCTTTACAGTATCTAAAATCTTAATGTTCATTGATTAGCTTCTGTATATCAAACTGCTAAAAACAGACCAATTTGGATATTCAATTAGATTGTTTCACATATTAAATAATGCAGATCAATAAATTTATTCAATTGCTCATGTTTTCCAATACACCTCTTCTGAGTTGAATAATAGTTCACAGGCTCCCTGCCAATAGCTCAAAGAGTTTATCCAGCGAATAACAGAGTCAGGAAGGTGCTAGGTTCAATCCTCTGTCTGTACTGACTTAGTTGATCTCAATCAGGTTGGCAGTAGGGGTGCTACAATTGGCTTCTCTATCCTGGGTTAGATGGGGGAAAATTGGCTTTTCTGCTCTGGCTTAGTTAGGGGAAAATTGGCCTCTCTACCCTGGGTTAGTTCAGGGAAAATTGGCTTCTTTACCCTGGGTTAGTTTGGGGAAAATTGGCCAGGGATCACTATCTTGCACAAACTGTTGGAAAAGCATTCGCTGCTTTTTAAAGCATAAGATCAGATTTGATCGAATATGCTCACTGTCAACAACAATAACTTGCATTTCTAACACTCATTAAGTATGGAGAGAAGTTTCCGTGCACTTTACATGGTGGTGGATACCAAAGGAACAGTGAGGAGGAGGGGCAAAACCAAGGTAGAAAAATAGGGGTTTCAGGAAGCAATTGAAGGTTCAAACTGCAAAAAGTTAGGTGGTATCACATCAGTTGTTTGAGGGGGGAAAGAGTAACTCCATGTTTGCATTTGAAGGAATCTTTTTTGCCCCTGCAGGTAGCAGTCTGTTCAGTTGGCATGCAAGTCTTTATAGGTGTTCATTATATTGACTTACTTGTACAGCAAGTGTAAGTGGAGCAGAAATGGAGCGAAAGCAAACATTGCCATGATGAACCAAAATACAAGCCAATCAGTGAATCTTGAAAGGCGCAGTCACTAGTTATTTTCAGGCCAGAAGTGCATATAATACACAGTAAGATTAAATAAATCCCATATTTCACAGACCAATTTTCTAAAATTGATCAGAAAATGCTATGTTTTTATTGTAAATAAAGTATATTATGAATGAAGAGAAAAATGAATCCAGCACCTCATTACCTCAGGTAAAATAGTGAGGAAGTGCTATTACTCCATTAGACCTGGAGTGATGTTTCAATGTGCAGATAATATGGCCCCCACTCATGGATGGAAATGGAGGCCAGATTCTTCTGAAATTCAGCCTCCCATTTACCACTATAAATAACCTAACTTACCAGATCTAAATCTGCACCGGTGTTAAAGGATGCCCATTTTAAGCATGCCTGACGCGAGTAATAATTTGGAAAAATATGGGCGCTTTGCAATGTTAACAAGAATATGTATAAGCTTATACATATTCTTGTTAACGGCTGAAGTGTATTTAGTGGAGGCACCCCACCCACCCGTCTCTCCATCTGCCCCACCTGTGACAGCGACTGTAGATCCCACATTGGTCTCACCAGTCATCTTAGAACTCATATATTAGTGTGGAAGCAAGTCATCCTCGACTCCAGGGGACTGCCTAAGAACAAGAGAAGATTTAGTGGCGAGCCCTCAATATAAACAGGACAACTCCACTCTATGGACCCAAGTTTGCCCCCACGCTTAGAACGGCGCACCTCTGTGAGCTGCGCCGACTTTTTAGAACAAAGACCGCGCCTAAAAGTTACCTTGCTATTCTCCCCGCAACTGGAACGATGAAGGCCCTTGGTGTAGCGCAGCACAAGGGGCGGGGGGGCGGAGCCAGGTCCCGGCGCTGAAAACAGTGCCGGGACCTCTGCACATGCGCGCTAGAGTGTGCAGGTTGTGTGGGAGGGGCCCGAAGCACGCCGTCCCTAGCCCTGGCCGAATGGGCTCCCCGCCGCGACCTGCGGGAACAGTGCCTGCCGTGTTCAGCCGGGAGTACTATAAAGAACATAAAGTCGGGAATGAGAAAGGGCCATTTGAATCATCAAGCCTGCACCATCCCGAATCCATGCCTTATTATTGTATCATGGAACAAGGAGGGAAGTCAGTGAGCATTTATTTACACAAAGGGTAATGACGTTGTGGAAGAAGTTGCTCGAGAGAGAGAGAGAGAGAGAGCAATAGAGAGTAATAATATAAATGAGTTTAAGGTAAGTTTCTGGAGAGAAAATGATTGAAGGGTTTGGGGAAAAGCTGGGATTCTGGGTTTGAGATTATTTAAAAAGGGATGGGCTTGTTCCTAAACATGTGTCTGTTCTCCCCACCCCATGGAGTTGTGTGTTTTTGCATTAATTTCTGAAGAAGCAATTACAATGAGCTTTCTCAGGGGCTCAGCCATTTGGGGGTTTACAATGACAAAGCTCAAAATGTATTGTTGTGCAGACAGCTTTAAATAATTTGATAAACTATACAAAAATCACTCGAGGGTGTAAAGATCCTTGTTACTGGATGTTTTAAAGTAGTTTATGCAGCTTTTATCTCCACCTACCTGTTGCATGTAGATTTGTGTTAGTTTACCTAGGATTCTGTAAAAGCAATCAATATGGTAAAGGAGGGGCAGTTCTGAAGCACGTCTGATTTAGCAATGCATGAAGCAGTAAGCTTGTAATCCAAGACGTACATTCGGAGGGACTGGCTGAGATAGTCGGTTGTGATTCGGCATGTCAACAGTTAGCAAATTTACTACGTCAAAAAATAGTTACGGTGTTGGATGGTGTAATCATTTTCAAAACATTATAGTGATTGATTTATTGATATATTTATCATTTATTATTGATGATGGCTTTTTATTTATAAAAGTGAAGTGTTTAATGCTTGTAAACTTCCCTCCCCCCGCCCCCCCGCCCCCCCACCCCCCCATCTCTCATTCCCTGCACCTAATTTCGAAAGTGTAGGCAAGGTTTTTCTGAGCGTACAAAAATCTACACTTATTCCTTCTAAGTTAGTTTGGAGTAAGTTTTCGCTGCCTAAACTTGCAAAACAGGCGTAAATGACTGGACACGCCTCCTTTTGGAAAAAAATCTGTTCTAAAATGAAACTATTCTAATTCACTAGAACTGGAGCAAACTAAATGCCGAGAATTGCAATTTCTAAGATGCTCCATTCTAAACTAGTTGCTCCAAAAAAAAGGAGCAACTCAGGCCGAATCTTGAACACGATATGTGCATCACATATCTTGTCAGATATAATATGGTAAACTTGAGCGATATAATGGGAATAGTGAACAGCAAAGTGTGCATCTATTGAGTTTCAGTGAGCTGTGTATATTGGGGTTATTGATGTGCCAATGATATCAGTCATTGATATAAATGTGCCTTGTTATTAATTAGCTAGTTTTATGTTGATCATTTTTAGATGGAGTATAAAAGCAGGGAAGTCTTGCTACAGCTATACAAGGTATTGGTGAGGCCACACCTGGAATACTGCGTGCAGTTTTGGTTTCCATATTTACGAAAGATACACTTGCTTTGGAGGCAGTTCAGAGAAGGTTCGCTAGGTTGATTCCGGGGATGAGGGGGTTGACTTATGAGGAAAGGTTGAGTAGGTTGGGCCTCTGGAATTCAGAAGAATGAGATCTTATCGAAACGTATAAGATTATGAGGGGGCTTGACAAGGTGGATGCAGAGAGGCTGTTTCCACTGATGGGCATGACCTTAGAATAAGTGGCTGCCCATTTAAAGCAGAGATGAGAAATTTCTTCTGAGGTTTGTAAATCTGTGGAATTCGCTGCCTTAGAGCGGTGGAAGCTGGGACATTGAATAAATTTAAGACAGAAATAGGCAGTTTCTTAAACGATAAGGGGTTATGGGGTGCGGGCGGGGAAGTGGAGCTGAGTCCATGATCAGATCAGCCATGATCTTATTGAATGGCAGAGCAGGCTCCTGTTCCTATTTCTTATGTTCATATAATGTAGAATCTTAATCTAGTGATCAGTGGCTGTGTATGAGCAACTGTTGGTGCACACAGCTGCAACAGGGCTGGATTATTTTGACGTCTACTATCTGTGGCTTCATGTCTGTGAACAGATACACCGCTTTGAGTACTGTTGGGGGGGGGATGACTCATCAGGGGAGGGCAGCAGCAGCCAAGTTCATGGCACTGTGGCTGGCTCTGCTGCACAGGAGGGCAGGAAAAAGATTGGGAGCGCGATAGTGATAGGGGATTCGATGGTGAGGGGAATAGATAGGCGTTTCTGCGGCCGCAACCGAGACTCCAGGATGGTATGTTGCCTCCCTGGTGCAAGGGTCAAGGATGTCTCGGAGCGGGTGCAGGACATTCTGAAATGGGAGGGAGAACAGCCAGTTGTCGTGGTGCACATTGGTACCAACGACATAGGTAAAAAAAGGGATGAGGTCCTACGAAAAGAATTTAAGGAGCTTGGAGCTAAATTAAAAAGTAGGACCTCAAAAGTAGTAATCTCGGGATTGCTACCAGTGCCACGTGCTAGTCAGAGTAGGAATCACAGGATAGCGCAGATGAATACGTAGCTTGAGCAGTGGTGCAGCAGGGAGGGATTCAAATTCCTGGGGCATTGGAACCGGTTCTGGGGGAGGTGGGACCAGTACAAACCGGACGGTCTGCACCTGGGCAGGAACGGAACCAATGTCCTAGGGGGAGTGTTTGCTAGTGCTGTTGGGGAGGAGTTAAACTAATATGGCAGGGGGATGGGAACCCATGCAGGGAGACAGAGGGAAACAAAAATGAGGCAAAAGCAAAAGACAGAAAGGAGATGAAGAAAAATGGAGAGCAGAGAAACCCAAGGCAAAGAACAAAAAGGGCAACTGTACAGCAAAATTCTAAAAGGACAAAGGGTGTTAAAAAAACAAGCCTGAAGGCTTTGTGTCTTAATGCAAGGAGTATCCGCAATAAGGTGGATGAATTAACTGTGCAAATAGATGTTAACAAATATGATGTGATTGGGATTACGGAGACGTGGCTCCAGGATGATCAGGGCTGGGAACTCAACATCCAGGGGTATTCAACATTCAGGAAGGATAGAATAAAAAGAAAAGGAAGTGGGGTAGCATTGCTGGTTAAGGAGGCGATTAAGGCAATAGTTAGGAAGGACATTAGCTTGGATGATGTGGAATCTATATGGGTAGAGCTGCAGAACACCAAAGGGCAAAAAACGTTAGTGGGAGTTGTGTACAGACCTCCAAACAGTAGTAGTGATGTTGGGGAGGGCATCAAACAGGAAATTAGGAGTGCATGCAATAAAGGTGCAGCAGTTATAATGAGTGACTTTAATATGCACATAGATTGGGCTAGCCAAACTGGAAGCAATACGGTGGAGGAGGATTTCCTGGAGTGCATAAGGGATGGTTTTCGATACCAATATGTCGAGGAACCAACTAGGGGGGAGGCCATCTTAGACTGGGTGTTGTGTAATGAGAGAGGATTAATTAGCAATCTCATTGTGCGAGGCCCCTTGGGGAAGAGTGACCATAATATGGTGGAATTCTGCATTAGGATGGAGAATGAAACAGTTAATTCAAAGACCATGGTCAAGAACTTAAAGAAGGGTAACTTTGAAGTTATGAGGCGTGAATTGGCTAGGATAGATTGGCGAATGATACTTAAGGGGTTGACTGTGGATGGGCAATGGCAGACATTTAGAGACCGCATGGATGAATTACAACAATTGTACATTCCTGTCTGGCATAAAAATAAAAAAGGGAAGGTGGCTCAACCGTGGCTATCTAGGGAAATCAGGGATAGTATTAAAGCCAAGGAAGTGGCATACAAATTGGCCAGAAATAGCAGCGAACCTGGGGACTGGGAGAAATTTAGAACTCAGCAGAGGAGGACAAAGGGTTTGATTAGGGCAGGGAAAATGGAGTACGAGAAGAAGCTTGCAGGGAACATTAAGGCGGATTGCAAAAGTTTCTATAGGTATGTAAAGAGAAAAAGGTTAGTAAAGACAAACGTAGGTCCCCTGCAGTCAGAATCAGGGGAATTCATAACGGGGAACAAAGAAATGGCAGACCAATTGAACAAGTACTTTGGTTCAGTATTCACTAAGGAGGACACAAACAACCTTCCGGATATAAAAGGGGTCAGAGGGTCTAGTAAGGAGGAGGAACTGAGGGAAATCTTTATTAGTCAGGAAATTGTGTTGGGGAAATTGATGGGATTGAAGGCCGATAAATCCCCAGGGCCTGATGGACTGCATCCCAGAGTACTTAAGGAGGTGGCCTTGGAAATAGCGGATGCATTGACAGTCATTTTCCAACATTCCATTGACTCTGGATCAGTTCCTATCGAGTGGAGGGTAGCCAATGTAACCCCACTTTTTAAAAAAGGAGGGAGAGAGAAAGCAGGGAATTATAGACCGGTCAGCCTGACCTCAGTAGTGGGTAAAATGATGGAATCAATTATTAAGGATGTCATAGCAGCGCATTTGGAAAATGGTGACATGATGGGTCCAAGTCAGCATGGATTTGTGAATGGGAAATCATGCTTGACAAATCTTCTGGAGTTTTTTGAGGATGTTTCCAGTAAAGTGGACAAAGGAGAACCAGTTGATGTGGTACATTTGGACTTTCAGAAGGCTTTCGACAAGGTCCCACACAGGAGATTAATGTGCAAAGTTAGAGCACATGGGATTGGGGGTAGTGTGCTGACGTGGATTGAGAACTGGTTGTCAGACAGGAAACAAAGAGTAGGAGTAAATGGGTACTTTTCAGAATGGCAGGCAGTGACTAGTGGGGTACCGCAGGGTTCTGTGCTGGGGCCCCAGCTGTTTACACTGTACATTAATGATTTAGACGAGGGGATTAAACATAGTATCTCCAAATTTGCAGATGACACTAAGTTGGGTGGCAGTGTGAGCTGCGAGGAGGATGCTCTGAGGTTGCAGAGTGACTTGGATAGGTTAGGTGAGTGGGCAAATGCGTGGCAGATGAAGTATAATGTGGATAAATGTGAGGTTATCCACTTTGGTGGTAAAAACAGAGAGACAGACTATTATCTGAATGGGACTATTATTCTAAAAAGGGAGGGAGAACAGCCAGTTGTCGTGGTGCACGTTGGTACCAACGACATAGGTAAAAAAAGGGATGAGGTCCTACGAAATGAATTTAAGGAGCTAGGAGCTAAATTAAAAAGTAGGACCTCAAAAGTAGTAATCTCGGGATTGCTACCAGTGCCACATGCTAGTCAGAGTAGGAATCGCAGGATAGCTCAGATGAATACGTGGCTTGAGCAATGGTGCAGCAGGGAGGGATTCAAATTCCTGGGGCATTGGAACCGGTTCTGGGGGAGGTGGGACCAGTACAATCCGGACGGTCTGCACCTGGGCAGAATCGGAACCAATGTCCTCAGGGGAGTGTTTGCTAGTGCTGTTGGGGAGGAGTTAAACTAATATGGCAGGGGGATGGGAACCAATGCAGGGAGATAGAGGGAAACAAAAATGAGGCAAAAGCAAAAGACAGAAAGGAGATGAGGAAAAGTGGAGGGCAGAGAAACCCAAGGCAAAGAACAAAAAGGGCCATTGTACAGCAAAATTCTAAAAGGACAGAGGGTGTTAAAAAAACAAGCCTAAAGGCTTTGTGTCTTAATGCAAGGAGTATCCGCAATAAGGTGGATGAATTAACTGTGCAAATAGATGTTAACAAATATGATGTGATTGGGATTACGGAGACGTGGCTCCAGGATGATCAGGGCTGGGAACTCAACATCCAGGGGTATTCAACATTCAGGAAGGATAGAATAAAAGGAAAAGGAGGTGGGGTAGCATTGCTGGATAAGGAGGAGATTAAGGCAATAGTTAGGAAGGACATTAGCTTGGATGATGTGGAATCTATATGGGTAGAGCTGCAGAACACCAAAGGGCAAAAAACGTTAGTAGGAGTTGTGTACAGACCTCCAAACAGTAGTAGTGATGTTGGGGAGGGCATCAAACATGAAATTAGGGGTGCATGCAATAAAGGTGCAGCAGTTATAATGGGTGACTTTAATATGCACATAGATTGGGCTAACCAAACTGGAAGCAATACGGTGGAGGAGGATTTCCTGGAGTGCATAAGGGATGGTTTTCTAGACCAATATGTCGAGGAACCAACTAGGGAGGAGGCCATCTTAGACTGGGTGTTATGTAATGAGAGAGGATTAATTAGCAATCTCGTTGTGCGAGGCCCCTTGGGGAAGAGTGACCATAATATGGTGGAATTCTGCATTAGGATGGAGAATGAAACAGTTAATTCAGAGACCATGGTCCAGAACTTAAAGAAGGCAAACTTTGAAGGTATGAGGCGTGAATTCGCTGGGATGGATTGGCGAATGATACTTAAGGGGTTGACTGTGGATGGGCAATGGCAGACATTTAGAGACCGCATGGATGAACTACAACAATTGTACATTCCTGTCTGGCATAAAAATAAAAAAGGGAAGGTGGCTCAACCGTGGCTATCAAGGGAAATCAGGGATAGTATTAAAGCCAAGGAAGTGGCATACAAATTGGCCAGAAATAGCAGCGAACCTGGGGACTGGGAGAAATTTAGAACTCAGCAGAGGAGGACAAAGGGTTTGATTAGGGCAGGGAAAATGGAGTATGAGAAGAAGCTTGCAGGGAACATTAAGACGGATTGCAAAAGTTTCTATAGATATGTAAAGAGAAAAAGGTTAGTAAAGACAAACGTAGGTCCCCTGCAGTCAGAATCAGGGGAAGTCATAACGGGGAACAAAGAAATGGCTGACCAATTGAACAAGTACTTTGGTTCGGTATTCACGAAGGAGGACACAAACAACCTTCCGGTTATAAAAGGGGTCGGGGGGTCTAGCAAGGAGGAGGAACTGAGGGAAATCCTTATTAGCCGGGAAATTGTGTTGGGGAAATTGATGGGATTGCAGGCCGATAAATCCCCAGGGCCTGATGGACTGCATCCCAGAGTACTTAAGGAGGTGGCCTTGGAAATAGTGGATGCGTTGACAGTCATTTTCCAACATTCCATTGACTCTGGATCAGTTCCTATAGAGTGGAGGGTAGCCAATGTAACCCCACTTTTTAAAAAAGGAGGGAGAGAGAAAACAGGGAATTATAGACCGGTCAGCCTGACATCGGTAGTGGGTAAAATGATGGAATCAATTATTAAGGATGTCATAGCAGTGCATTTGGAAAGAGGTGACATGATAGGTCCAAGTCAGCATGGATTTGTGAAAGGGAAATCATGCTTGACAAATCTTCTGGAATTTTTTGAGGATGTTTCCAGTAAAGTGGACAAGGGAGAACCAATTGATGTGGTATATTTGGACTTTCAGAAGGCGTTCGACAAGGTCCCACACAAGAGATTGATGTGCAAAGTTAGAGCACATGGGATTGGGGGTAGTGTACTGACATGGATTGAGAACTGGTTGTCAGACAGGAAGCAAAAAGTAGGAGTAAATGGGTACTTTTCAGAATGGCAGGCAGTGACTAGTGGGGTACCGCAAGGTTCTGTGCTGGGGCCCCAGCTGTTTACACTGTACATTAATGATTTAGACGAGGGGATTAAACGTAGTATCTCCAAATTTGCGGATGACACTAAGTTGGGTGGCAGTGTGAGCTGCGAGGAGGATGCTATGAGGTTGCAGAGTGACTTGGATAGGTTAGGTGAGTGGGCAAATGCGTGGCAGATGAAGTATAATGTGGATAAATGTGAGGTTATCCACTTTGGTGGTAAAAACAGAGAGACAGACTATTATCTGAATGGTGACAGATTAGGAAAAGGGGAGGTGCAAAGAGACCTGGGTGTCATGGTACATCAGTCATTGAAGGTTGGCATGCAGGTGCAGCAGGCGGTTAGGAAAGCAAATGGCATGTTGGCCTTCATAGCAAGGGGATTTGAGTACAGGGGCAGGGAGGTGTTGCTACAGTTGTACAGGGCATTGGTGAGGCCACACCTGGAGTATTGTGTACAGTTTTGGTCGCCTAACCTGAGGAAGGACATTCTTGCTATTGAGGGAGTGCAGCGAAGGTTCACCAGACTGATTCCCGGGATGGCGGGACTTACCTATCAAGAAAGACTGGATCAACTGGGCCTGTATTCACTGGAGTTCAGAAGAATGAGAGGGGACCTCATAGAAACATTTAAAATTCTGACGGGGTTAGACAGGTTAGATGCAGGAAGAATGTTCCCAATGTTGGGGAAGTCCAGAACCAGAGGTCACAGTCTAAGGATAAGGGGTAAGCCATTTTGGACGGAGATGCGGAGGAACTTCTTCACCCAGAGAGTGGTGAACCTGTGGAATTCTCTACCACAGAAAGTTGTTGAGGCCAATTCACTAAATATATTCAAAAAGGAGTTAGATGAGGTCCTTACTACTAGGGGGATCAAGGGGTATGGCGAGAAAGCAGGAATGGGGTACCGAGGTTGAATGTTCAGCCATGAACTCATTGAATGGCGGTGCAGGCTCGAAGGGCCGAATGGCCTACTCCTGCACCTATTTTCTATGTTTCTATGTTTCTATGTGACAGATTAGGAAAAGGGAAGGTGCAACGAGACCTGGGTGTCATGGTACATCAGTCACTGAAGGTTGGCATGCAGGTACAGCAGGCAGTTAAGAAAGCAAATGGCATGTTGGCCTTCATAGCGAGGGGATTTGAGTACAGGGGCAGGGAGGTGTTACTACAGTTGTACAGGGCCTTGGTGAGGCCACACCTGGAGTATTGTGTACAGTTTTGGTCTCCTAACTTGAGGAAGGACATTCTTGCTGTTGAGGGAGTGCAGCGAAGATTCACCAGACTGATTCCCGGGATGGTGGGACTGACCTATCAAGAAAGACTGGATCAACTGGGCTTGTATTCACTGGAGTTCAGAAGAGTGAGAGGGGACCTCATAGAATCGTTTAAAATTCTGACGGGTTTGGACAGGTTGGATGCAGGAAGAATGTTCCCAATGTTGGGGAAGTCCAGAACCAGGGGTCACAGTCTGAGGATAAGGGGTAAGCCATTTAGGACCGAGATGAGGAGAAACTTCTTCACCCAGAGAGTGGTGAACCTGTGGAATTCTCTACCACAGAAAGTTGTTGAGGCCAATTCACTAAATATATTCAAAAGGGAGTTAGATGAAGTCCTTACTACTCGGGGGATCAAGGGGTATGGCGAGAAAGCAGGAAGGGGGTACTGAAGTTTCATGTTCAGCCATGAACTCATTGAATGGCGGTGCAGGCTAGAAGGGCTGAATGGCCTGCTCCTGCACCTATTTTCTATGTTTCTAAGGTCAGATTGGGGATGAGAACTGTTAAACAGCAGCTTGAAAATCAGAAGTTTAGCTTTGATTGAGGAGCCCACCAACAAGTTCCTAAATTTTTAAAATCTCAAGTTTAATATCTGGAAAACATCCATTTTACAAACTTCTGTATTCAAATTGTGAAAATGAATTGATAACTAGGGCATGAATATTGGATAATCACTGTCCCAAATAAATTGTTTGGAGTTTCCCTTTTAAAGGGGGCATTCTGTCATGCTTAAGAGATTGTATGTAGCAGCTGAGGCAACAATACAGTAAACTTGCTGACTCCATTCCAATCGTGAAGTGACTGTATTCCATTCTTGAGTGCTCCTGTTCATTCTCTCCTGTTGATGTGTCCTGCATTCATCCAGAGGCAAAATAGCACTTAAGAAAAAAACAGAGCCCTGATTTCCACAGGAAATTCTGCATTTAATTTTTCTAGAATTAAATGATGACTCATAGAACTTTAGAAAATCAAAACCAAATGATTGGAATTGAGCACTTAGGAACATTTTTTTAAAAAAATGCTAATTTCACCAGAAACGAATGCATTGTGAACCTGGCTTTTCACTCAATGCTGTGCTACAACCACATCATTACCATTTAATAATCAAATTAATGCATTCAATAAAATGATAATCCTCCCAATATTATAAATGTCATTTATCTTTAGTCATTTTCTCTCTGCTCTTTTTGAGAGCTTGATGTGTGCAAATGGGCTGCTATATAAATATAAATGCAAGTTCCTTCTCTTTGTTTCATGTGCAAAACACCAGTTGTCAGATGAAAGCTGCCCCATTATTCCTGGAGAAGTCTACACGTGTGTACAATACCAACAAATATCAGTATTTGGAAAACTTGCACTTTCATACCAATTTTTCTTGAAATTGTGAAAATGAATTAATGCGAGAGACCAGATATTGGATAAGCATTATTTGGGTGTTTTTTGCTTCTCAAAAAAAGATCCACGATCTCAGCACTTGAAATCTTAATTTGAAGAATATGTTCCTTCCTGCCTATCCCCAGTTAACAGTTAGTTGGGGGCTATTTTCTTTGCTCCACAAAGCAGTTCAGGATCTTCTATCTCTGGGAAGTTCTGTTGAGCTACTTTCTTATCCTAGTACCATATTTGTGGTTGCTTGTGGGGTTTGTTTGACATCATTGCTGTCTACCTGGGAATGTCTTTAACTTTGATCAATTTTGGTTAAAGTCCACTGTCTTGATGTGGCCGAATAATTTGTTTTATTTGAATATAGTCTATTTTCTTATTTACCATTTGTGAATGCTGCTTTTCATTGGCTTAATAATAATAAGTAGTCTTACAGTTGGTATACTTGGGCAGTGCCAAACAAAGTTTGCATGATTTATCTTTCAGACTGGTTGATTCTAAAATAAGCATTTACCCCCAAAAACCTGTGTAGGGTTCCTCTAATTGGGCAGTGAGTTCATCCAGTGTTTTAATGTTTGCCTACATAATAACAGTGACTGCACTTCTGAAATAATCAGTTGTAAAGACCTTTGGGCTGCTAAGAATTTGATAAAACACTGTATAAATTAAGTATTTTCTTCCTTTTCATTCTTTAGTTTTTGTTTCCCTGATTATTCACTGAGTAGAAGAGCCATACATTCCAGGAATATCTGAGATTCAATCCTTGCTCTGTTCTGAGTTGGCTGACCTCAGCCAGGGTCGTGGTACAGGTTGAACCTCCCTTATCCAGAACTCCCTAATCCTGAACCACCCCTTGTCCAGAACCATTCCCGGCCACCGGGTGACGCATGCGCAGAAATCTGACTTGAACAAATTGAAGTCCTTCCTCGCTGCCGACTCCCGCAGTCGCTGGCCTAACCCCGCGATGCACCATCCCCGCTTCTGCCCGCCCCCCCCTCCCCATGATCTCTCTGCCGCACTCACAGCCCCAAGCCAGCCAGCCCCGATATTCCCTTGCTCAGTATCTGTACCATCTAATTTAACGTGACTACTCCTTGTCTGGAAAAATCCGTTATCCAGAACTGGCCAGGTCCCGAGGGTTCTGGATAAGGCAGGTTCAACCTGTAATAACACTAAGTTGCCTTTAGCATCCATGGATTAAGGAGGGGACATTGGCCAGGGTTCCCATTCTTGATCACTATCCAGCGACCTCTGCTGGAAGGATACATTCATGAATGTCAAGGTGAGAATATTTCCCAATTCTGTTGTGATGTAGCCTGCAGATACTTGCTGTCAAATCTCATGTGTCTCATGTTCACTCAGGAAAAATACTAGAGGACTCGTGATCGTTGTGAAACCATGAGGCCTAGAGACAGGACCTCAGTTGCAATACAGGGAATCTTAGAAGAGGGGAGGAGGAGAAGTAAGCAGGCTCAAGGGGCTGTATGGCCAACTCCTGCTCCTATTTCTTATGTTCTTGTGTTCATATGAATCATGCTGAATGGCATCCAGCTGTAAATCCAGATCATAAACAAAAACTGTCTTTTAACTTTCTTCTCTCCTCTGAGGTCCTGACTCGCAGCCTCTGTTCATGCTAGTGTATAGTTGGCAGTGGTCTAGAATGATTGCTGCTCCCATGCAGAGGTGCATTGCCTCTATCAGTACCTCCCTGATGACCTCAGTTACAATGAGGTACTTGCCATGCGGAGAATGTTGACTGCCAACCTGCCATCTCTGAATGACATTCCACAGTTTATAAACTTCATAAAGCACTTTCTCTCATTTTCCTTACTGTACTGGATGACCTACAAAAAGTATGGATTCAAACACTTACCAACTCAGGTGTAACTTTAAAAAAAAAAACGTTCTACGATTTTATCTAAACTTTTAGAGCATTTTTATTACACCAGTGATGCACTCTGTGCGAAGCTTTGAGCTTGTGTTTAGATAGAATGCATGCTGTTGATCTCTGTGCTTTCTTGTCTCTGTTTTCTTTCCCCCTCATGTTTTCTTTCTCTTTTTTTCTTCTCTTTCTCTCGCGCTCATGTTCTGGAATCATACAGCACAGAAGGAGGCCATTCAGCCCATCATGTCTTTACTAGCTCTATACCAGTCCAACCCCCCAGCTCTGATGCCATATCCCTGTAATTTTGTTTCCCTTCAAGTATTTATCCATTTCCCTTTTGACAGTTATGATTGAATCTGCTTCTACCAACCTTTTTAGGCAATGCATTCCAGATCACAACTCGTTGCGTTTAAAAAAAAAAAATGTCCTCATGTCGTCTCTGGTTCGTTTGCCAATTACCTTAAATCTGTGTTCTGCCACTGGAAATGGTTTCTTCTTATTTACTCTATCCTAACCGTTCATGATTTTGAACATCTCTATCAAATCTCCTCTTAACCTTCGCTGCTCTAAGGAGAACAACCCCAGCTTCTCCAGTCTCTCCACATAACTGAAGTCCCTCATCCCTGGTACCATTCTAGTAAATCTCTTCAGCACCCTCTCGAAGGCCTTGACATCCTTCCTAAAATGTGGTGCCCAGAATTGGTCACAATACTCCCAGCTGAGGCCTAACCAGTGTTTTATAAAAGTTTAGCATAACTTCCTTACTTTTGTATTCTACACCTCTATTAATAAAGCCATATGCTTTCTGCTTTTTTCCAGCTTTCTCAACTTGTCCTTCATAGTTTTGTGCAAATATAGCCCCAGGTCTCTCTGTTCCTGCACCCCCTTTAAAATTGTACCATTTAGTTTATATTGCCTCCTTATTCTTCCTACCAAAATGCATCACTTCATACTTCTGTGTTAAATTTCATCTGCATGTTTCTGCCTATTTTACCAGTCTGTCTGTGTCCTTTTGAAGTCTGTTACTACCTTCCTCATTCTTTGCTACATTCTGAGTTTCGTATCATCTGCAAACTTTGAAATGATGCACTGTATATCCAAGCCCAGGTCATTAATATATATCAAAAAGAGCAGTGGTCCCAATACCGACCCCTGGGACACCACTGCGTACTTCCCTCCAGCCTAAAAAACAACCGTTCACTGCTACTCTCTGCTTTCTGTCCCATAGCCAATTTTGTATCCACGCTTCCACTGTCCTTTTATTCCCATGGGCTTCAATTTTGCTTACAAGTCTATTATGTGGTACTTTATCAAACGGCTTTTAAAAGTCCACACTCATCGACCCTCTCCGTTACTTCATCAAAGAACTTGATCAAGTTCGTCAAACACGATTTGCCTTTAACAAATCCGTTCTGACTTTCATTAATTAGCCTATACTTTTCCAAGTGGCAATTAATTTTGTTCCAGATTATTGTTTCTACAAGTTTCCCTACCACTGACATTAAGCTGACTGGCCTTTAGTTGCCATGTTTATCCCTCTCCCCTTTTCTCATTCTCTTTTTTCTTTCTTCTACATAATTGGTACAGATTCATTTTTAAAAAAAATTATGTACTGCAGCAACATTTGATATTCTCTGGTCTTTAGACTACTTTAATGCAAGCCATTTAAAAGCCCTAAATTATTAGAAATAAGAGTAGTTTACTCCTGATCAACTGTGTCAGCTTCGCTCAGATGGTAACACTCTTGCCTCTAAGTCAGCAGTCTGTCAATCTAAGTTATGTGCTTGTGTCCACAATGGCTCAAACCGCACTATGGACATGAGCACTAAATCTAGATTGACACTTCAGTGCAGTACTGAGGGAGTGCTGCATTGTCAAATGTGCCTCTTTCAGTTGAGGCATTAAACCAAGGCTCCACCTGCTTATTAAGGTGGATGTTAAAGAACCCATGGCACTCAGAAGAAGAGCAAAGAGTCCTCCCAGTGTCCTGGCCAACATTTTTCCCCTAACCGACACGACCAAAAAGACGTTATGTGGTCATTCATTCATTTTCTATTTGTGGGACTTTGCTGTGCTCAAATTGAATAGCTCATTTTCCTACGTAACAAAAGTAGCTTCACTTCAAAAGTGATCCATTGGTTGTACCATTTGAGACATCCTGAGGATCAAAAAGGTGCTATATAAATGCAGGTTCTTTCTTTGTTCTCACTTAAAGGACATTATGGTTGGAATTCTTTTCTCCCATTCATGGTCAATGGGGGTAGTTAATCTAGCCTCTCTTTTTGGAAGCCAAGGTACTTTGCTTGCTGCCATCTTGTTAGTTCATGAAGTGCCAGTTCAAAATGTATCAAATTTTTGGTTGAACAGGAATTCTGTGTTTAATGAAGAAGTGGGTTGCAGAATTTGTCTCTAAAACATTGACTGTTTTATGTTCCGATAACAATACGTCAGCTACAGGTTTTTGGGCAAAGGGTCAAGAAGAGATAATGTGTGCAGGTGCTCTAATTAAGATGCTAGTAATGAGTTTCTGTGAAAACATTTGCAATGTAATAAGGATATTGAAAACGTGAAAAGCCTGCTCTAATTTTGTAACGGGTACATCTGTCTCCATAGAAGGAATGTCCCATATATCTTTGACTATGGAGTCGCTGCTGGATGGAAGTGGCAGGGGGAGGGCAGTGGGGAAAGATCTGCTTGAAAATCTGATTGGCAAGGGCTCGATACACAAATTACTAAGTTGTAACTTTCCCTTGAGTTTGAATGGGAGAAATTAAAATGACAATTGACCCAGGCAGCCACACATCCATCAACATGCTAGAGGTGTATGCTGGACACCGTCGACTACTTCCCATATCTTGGGAGCCTCCTGTCAACAAGAGCAGGCATCAACAACGAGATCCAACACCGCATCCAGTGCGCCAGTGCAGCCTTCGGTCGCCTGAGGAAAAGAGTGTTTGAAGATCAGGCCCTCAAAACTGCCACCAAGCTCATGGTCTACAGAGCTGTAGTAATACCTGCCCTCCTGTATGGCTCAGAGACATGGACCATTTACAATAGACACCTCAAGTTGCTGGAGAAATATCACCAATGATGTCTCCGCAAGATCCTACAAATCCCCTGGGAGAACAGGCACACCAACATCAGTGTCCTCATTCAGGCTAACATCCCCAGCATTGAAGCACTGACTACACTCGATCAGCTCCGCTGGGCCGGCCACATAGTCCGCATGCCAAACACGAGACTCCCAAAGCAAGTGCTCTACTCGGAGCTCCTTCATGGCAAACAAGCCAAAGGTGGGCAGCGGAAATGCTACATGGACACCCTCAAAGCCTCCCTGATAAAGTGCAACATTCCCACTGACACCTGGGAGTCCCTGGCCCAAGACCGCCCTAAGTGGAGTCTCCTCGCTGAGAGTATGCAGAAATCAAGCGCAGACAGCGGAAAGAGCGTGCGGCAAACCAGTCCCACCCACCCCTTCCCTCAACGACTATCTGTCCCACGTGTGACAGTCTGTGGCTCTCGTATTGGACTGTTCAGCCACCAAAGAACTCGCTTCAGGAGTGGAAGCAAGCCTTCCTCGATTCCGAGGGACTGCTTATGATGATGATTAGAGGTGTATCTATTGTATTAACAATAAGAAACAGCCAGCACAGACTTGGAAATGACAGAATCTGTCTGATAAACTTGCTTGACTTCTTTGAGGATGTTACAGATAAAGTAGGTAACTATCTCCCAATGATGCACTTTATTTTTTTTCAGAAAGCTTTAGACAAAATTCCAAATGAAAGATGCTTGATTAAACTAAAAGCCACAGGAATTCAAGGTAGCACATTAAAACTAGATAGAGAGCCAGTTAAGAAGTAAGCAGCCGAATACTTGGGAGAGATATAATGTGAAGTTTGGGGGGGGGGGCGGGGATTTGCTGAGTGGAGTCTCACAAAGTCAGTACTTGCACCCCTGCTATTTCTAATTTACATTAATAATCTGGATTTTGAGACCAAATTAAGTTTGTCAAACTTGCTGACAACTCTAAATGTGACAGCAGTACAAACCAAGGAAACAGTATGAGATTTACAGAACCATTTAGATTAGCTATGCCATTGGGCAGACAAATGCCCAAATAAAATTTAACATATTGCACATTAGTTGAAAAAAAATTGCATCATAAGTGTATGGTGAATGGAATTGATTTGGCACAGGGTGAATAATGATGCTTTCACTAAAGGAGTGCATCCAGGTCTCCCTTCAGCAACTGCACTCCATTGTACAAAGCAGCTGAGGTTCTAGGAATTGACCGGATCATAGGCTGATTAAGAAATGCATTAGATTAAGGCAATGGTTTTCTGTAACATAAATGCAGAGAACTGGTTCCCACATTTGCAGTCTGCGTGTGTGCTTTAAACAGCACAGTCCGGCGGCACTATAGAGACTGACTCCTACGTAAAAGCAGAAGAGCGGCCCATGCGGGTCACTCTCCAGAAACTGCATCACCGGACAAGCACAAAAGTAAAAGTGTCCTTGGAAACTGGCCTGGAAGTGATGGTAGGCTCATCACTCTCAATATGTGGGTAACTACATATATGAGGGCTTTTCAAAGCACTGTTCGTAGCACAATAGGAATAATATGTTCATACCACAAAATGTATGCAGTCATTACAGTGGGTGGTGAGAAGAAGACCAAACTGATCCGGGGTATGAAGGAGTTGAGCTGTGGATAGACAATGAAACATTGAAATTTACAGCGCAGGAGGGGGCCATTTTGGTCCATAGTGTCCCTCGACGGCCGACAAAGAGCCGCACGGCCTTTGGTCAGCAGCCCTAAAGGTTACATATAAACCTATGAACAATGACGGAAAGGCAAAGAGCACTCAGCCCAACCAATCCGCCTCACACAACTGCAACACCCCTTATACTGAAACATTCCACACTCCACCCCAACCGGAGCCTTGTGATCTCCTGGGAGAGGCAAATACCAGATAAAAACCCAGGCCAATTGAGGGAGAAAAAATCTGGGAAAATTCCTCTCCGACCCATCCAGGCGATCGAAACTAGTCCAGGAGATCACCCTGGCTGTATTTGATTCCCTGCAGTACTTAACCATTATATCTGCGCCGTCCAACAAAAGGATATCCAGTCTGATCCCAATTACCAGCTCTAGGTCCATAACCCTGCAGGTTACGGCACTTTAAGTGCCCATCCCACCCTCTCTTGAAAGTGGTGAGGGTTTCTGCATCCACAACTCTTCCAGGCAGTGAGTTCCAGATCCTCACAACCCTCTGCGTAAAGAAGTCCCCCACCCACCCCACCTCAAATCCCCTCTAAACTTTCCACCAACCACCTTAAAACTATGCACTCTTGTAATAGACACCTCCACCAATGGAAATAGGCCCTTACTATCCATTATGTCCAGGCCCCTCAATATTTTGTACACCTCAATGAGGTCGCCTCTCAACCTCCTCTGTTCCAATGAGAACAAACCCAGCCTATCCAATCTGTTCTCATAACTAAGATTCTTCATTTCAGGCAGCATCCTAGTAAATCTCCTCTGCACCCACTCTAGTGCAATCACGTCCTTCCTATAATACGGCAACCAGAACTGCACACAGTACTCCAGTTGTGGCTTAATCAAAGTATTAATACAATTTAAGCATAACCTCCCTGCTCTTATATTCTATGCCTCGGCCAATAAAGGCAAACATTCCGTATGCCTTCTTAACCAACTTATCCACCTGACCTACTTTCAGGGATCTGTGGACAAGCACTCCAAGGTCCTTTTGTTCATTTACACTATTAAGTGGCCTACTGCTTAATGTTTAAACCCTTTCCTTATTAGCCCTCCCAAAGTGCATCACTTCACACTTCTCTCAATTAAATTCCATTTGCCACTGCTCTGCCCACCTAATCAGTAGATTGATATCCTCCTGCAGCCCATGACTTTCCTCTTCATTACCAACCACACAGCCAATTTTAGTTTCGCCTGCAAACTTCTTAATCATACTCCCTATATTCAAATCTAAATCGTTGATATATACCACAAAAAGCAAGGGACCCAGTACTGAGTCCTGCGGAACCCCACTGGAAACAACCTTCCAGTCGCAAAAACATCCAGCAATCATTACCCTTTGCTTTCTACCTCCAAGCCAATTTTGGATTCAACTGGCCACTTTGCCCTGGATCCCATGGGCTTTAACCTTCGTGACCAGTCTACCATGTAGGACCTTATCAAAAGCCTTGCTAAAGTCCATATATACTACATCGTATGCACTACGCTCATCGACCCTCTTGGTTACCTCATCAAAAAATTCAATCAGGTTAGTCAAACACGATCTTCCCTTAACAAATCCGTGCTGACTGTCCCTAATTAATCCTTGCCTTTCCAAATGTAGATATATCCTGTCTTTCAGGATTTTTTTCAATAATTGTCCCACCACTGAGGTTAGGCTGACAGGCCTGTAATTACTCAGCCTATCCCTTTTCCCCTTCTTAAACAAGAGTACTACATTAGCAGTCCTTCAATCCTCCGGCACCATGCCCAAATCCAAAGAGGACTAGAAAATGATGGTCAAAGCCTCTGCTATTTCCTCTTTTACTTCGCTCAACAGCCTGTGATGCATTTCATCCAGCCTGGGGACTTAGCTACTTTCAATGCTGCTAAACCCCTTAATACTTCCTCTTTCACTATATTTACTTCATCCAGAATATCAGACTCTTCCTTGGTAGCAGTATCTGTATTGTCCCTTTCCTTTATGAAAACAGATGCAAAGTTTTCATTGAGAACCATACCAACATCTTTCGCCTCCACACAAAGATTATCCTCATGGTCTCTAATAGGCCCTACCCTTTCTTTAGTTACCCTCTTACTCTTAATATATTTATAGAACATCTTAGGGTTTTCCTTAATTTTACTAGCCAAGAATTTCTCATGCTCTCTCTTAGCATTCCTAATATCCTTTTTAATTTTGCCTCTTAACTTTCTATATTCCTCTAAAGATTCTATACTATTTAGCCGTTGGTACATGACATAAACGTCCCTTTTTTTCTTAATCCTCCCCTGTAAGTCCCTAGACATTCAGGGGGCTCTAGACTTATTCTTTAAGGGCACGTGTTTGGCCTGTGCCTTCCGGATCTCCTCCTCGAATGCCTCCCACTGTTCCGACACTAATTTACCCACAAGTAGCTGTTTCCAGTCCACTATGGCCAAATCACTCCTTAACTGTCTGTCTGCTTTTTAATAATTCAAAATCATTTGTTCACTAAACATTTAAATTATCCAATAATTTGAATTAAGCATTGTAAATAGAGCAGGAAAGGTGGGAATTTAGTGCTTTAAAATTTTAATTATCAGCTAATTTGAATTAAGCAATTCTGATTAAGAGGAGTGGACTGTGCAGGATTGGATAAGGCGATTGTGGACCATGTGGCCAGAAAATTCCATATTCCGTCCAGAAAGGTGGTGGTTAGGTACAGAACCTCATTGAGGTACATGAAATATTAAATGACATATAATGTAAACCCGTAATTTTATTTCAAATTAAGCGAGACGGAAGGGCATGAACTTTTAATTAGTGTGAAGTAAATTTAAAGCAATATTGAGAAGAATTTATTTTCTCAAACAGTCAGCAATGTTTCCAATTATCTGACGGGTTGATGGAGGGACATTTTACTACATTAAACTGCCATCGTCTTCCAACGCCTCTTCCCCCGTCATCCAGCTGGGTGGGACTGCACTCGCCTAGTTCCATTCTTATCTATCTAATTATAGCCAGAGAATCACCTGCAATGACTTCTCTTCCCGCCCCCGCACCATTACCTCTGGTGTCCACCAAGCATCTATCCTTGACCCCCTCCTATTTCTCATCTACATGCTGCCCCATGGCAACATCATCTGAAAACACAGCGTCCGTTTCCGCATATACGCTGACGACACTTAGCTCTACCTCACCATCACCTCTCTCGACCCCCAATGTCTCTAAATTGTCAGACTGCTTGTTCGACATCCTGTACTGGATGAGCAGAAATTTCCTCCTCCTAAATATTGGGAAGACCGAAGCCATTGTCTTCGGTCCCCGCCCCAAAATCCGTTGGCCAGCTACTGACACCATCCCTCTCCCTATCACCCCTCTCCCTATCACCCCTCTGAGGCCGAACAAGACTATTCGCAACCTCTAAATTGGACTATTCCAACGCACTCCTGGCTGGCCTCCCTCGTTCTACCCTATGTAAACTTGAGGTCATCCAAAACTCTGCTGCCTATGTCCTACCTTGCACCAAGTCCTATTCACCCATCATCCCTGTACTCGCCGACCTACATTGGCTCTCGGTAAAGCAACGCCTCTATTTTAAAATTCTCATCCTTCATTTCAAATCCCTCTATCGGCTCACTCCTTCCTATCTCTGTAATTTCCTTCAGCTCCACAACCCCCCAAGATATCTGCGCTCCTCTGATTCTGGCCTCTTGAGCGTAGTTGACTTTAATCGCTCAACCATTGGTGTCCGTGCCTTCAGCTACCAAGGCCCTGAGCTCTGGAATTCCCTCCCTAAACCTCTCTGCCTCTCTACATCTCTTTCTTCCTTTAAGATGCTTCTTAATACCTACCTCTTTGACCAAGCTTTTGGTCATCTGCCATAATTTCTCCTTATGTGACTCAAAATTTTGTTTAATAATGCTCCTGTGAAGCGTTGCAGGATGTTTTACTACATTAAAGGTGCTATATAAATACAAGTTGTTGTCATATCAATGCAAGTTGTTGTAGACATTCAAAATGCAGCTGGATGATTTGAGGGTGAGTTGGGGTACTCGAGGAATGCACCTTAATGGCCTGTCAAATTTTTTAATCTCAATGCTCCTTTGAAGTGCTTTGGGACATTTCATTACGTTAAAGGCGCTATATATACACAAGATGTTGTTATTTACTTGCCTATTGTCTTTTGATTAGGCACTTTACAGCCTTCTGGACTCAACATAGAGTTCAACAGTTTCAGACCATAACCTCTGCCCCTCTTTTTTCAAATGACAGGTGTTGATGATTCTGCCATTCCCACTTATACCTCTTCTAGATTTATCATTTACTTGTCCCATTACCAGCTCCTTTTACTTTGTACTATCATACCTTTTTGTCATTTAATCACTCTAGCCTGCCTTCCATCCTATCACAGACCTTCCCTTTTGTTCTTTCCGCTCCATCCCTTTTCCCTGTCCCTATACTGGCTTAAAAACCTGTTGCATCGCTAACTTTTTCCAGTTCTGATGAAAGGTCATCAACCTGAAACATTAGCTCTGTTTCTCTCTCGACAAATGCTGCCTTACCTGCTGAGTATTTCCAGCATTTTCTGTTTTTATTTAAAACTCCCTTGTACTTGGCTTTAGCCATGTATTATTGTAACCAAGCTCAGTGAAGAACCTAACAATACTCAAGCTGTGAGGTTGAGAACATGAGTTTTGATGTGCTCTGTCAATCTTGCATTCAGATTATTCAAATGTACCCTTAACTCACTCGAAAATGGGTCAATTGCTCCCTGAATACAATTCAAATATTGTATGTTGAGTCCCTTTCTGAGGTGGCATGAGTCTCTAAAACATAAAAAGGAAGTTTCCTCAATTCTGTGCTATTCTTTTATCCTCATTCTCTCCCTCCCATGGTAAGAAGAAGAGAGAACAGTGCCTCAGCGCAGTGTTGAGAATGCCTCTAAACTGTTAATTTGTTTGTTAATCTGTTACTTTTCTGTCTGAATTACAAAAGGACTGACTTTCCTGCCCATCCCAGTGCTGGAGAAGAGCCGTACACCTGTCGAGACCCTGGAGTTCTGGGATATTCTGTCCCAGGTCTGGGAGCAGGCCTGCCTACTTGTAGGGCCGAGTGCTGGCAGAAGGGGTAGGAAGGCGAGGTTGAACTGCAGGATTTGCAGAGTAATAGCTATGTTTCAGGCCTCCGTTTGGTCATTGATGGAGATCAATAGCCAAAAATTCTCAATGATCTATAATTCCCCAACACCACATCCAACCAGGAAGGACCTACAGTTCTCCATCGCAGCATCCAACCATTTCCAAAATGATGCCAGTTTTTTTTGCCTCCACTACCTTAGCCAGAAGTCCATTCCACTCTGTGCAAAAGTACTTTCTGAGATCAGTCCTAAATTTTCCTTTTGCAAGTTTGAATTCATGTGCCTTGACTAATGGTCAGTTTAATTTTTCATTGCAGCCATGGGTTCTAATATTACCTTTTTGTCAATTTTTTTTTTTTCTTTCTGTAAAATTGTCACTGTGCTGCTGATATAAAGTGAAGTGTTGGGTTAGCATGGCGCTCTAGTGTGGTAACAGATAGTTTTACAATATACGCAGGAGGATGGCCGGGTTCAAGATGACATTTGGGTTTGAGAGGCTTTTTTTAGGCTTGGGGGCAGATGAGCAAAGTGAGGGGGAGGTGTTGCTCACAGTGCAATGTAATGCAAGGGGAAGCAAAGGTACAAAGGAGGTGATCTGTGAAATTAGGTGTGCAAGGAGATGAGACTAAAGAAATGCCAATTGGTGCATAACAGACCGAGAATGTGAATGGTAATGTGAACAAGATTAGATGGAGACCAGCAACATTGTACAAAGGGAGGGGCATGGAGAAAAAGGAAAGTTAGTTGAAACGGAGGATGAGTTATTTAATTTAAAAAAAACATTCCACTGTTTGATCTGTTAGGTAGTCCGTTTGTAAACGATGTCAGAAATTTTGTGAGTGATTTAGGAAGGGTTTGAAGCAGTGCTTGGACAGGTACAACATCCGGAATTCCGAAAACTGGAATTGTCCGAAAACCGGACATTTTTCAGGCAGCCAAGATGGCAATATCGGGCAGCAAGGTAAAAAGCGCAGCGCCGTGGGCGGTGGGAATCGGCGAGGAGCGGTGAGGATCGGCAGGCGACGAGGTTCGAAATCCAGCATGGATTTGGTCTCGAGGATTTGGATTTTAGACTATTGATTTTCTTGTGTGAAAATTCGGCAAAACCAAAAAACCGGCACGGACTCAGTCCTGAGGATTCTGGATTTCAGACATTGTACCTGTATATTCAAAGTGGAATTTGGTTCATTCTGTCTTGGTTACTGGTGACCTAGAATTCTCTCTTTATATTGCGAGGTAGATTCTAGAGCACTAGAGTGCAACAGGTGAACAACTACTGTGCTCGCGCAATATTGTGAATTGTGCCTTGCATTTCAGGCCGTGGATGTTATCTGATATTGCTGGCTGTATAGGGAGGCAATGAAAATGGTGAGCTTTGAGGGCCTCAAGCTGTCGGTGGTAGCCAGAATGTGGCAGGACTTGCTCTTTTGTAAGCCTATTTCCCCTCCTATCCAGCAATGAAACAGTGTTGCTGATGAGATTAAAACACAGAGAAATAATTGCATAGGAACAGACAATGTAACCAAAATATGTGTGTTTTATTTTGCATCTAAATTTCAAAACAATGTGAAACATAAACTTTTCAACTTTTTTGTGAGAGTATTTTGCCAAAGAGAATTGTAAGTTTGTTTTTCTGGAGGTTGCTTTTTTTATATAGCAAATACAGCATCTTTTGCCTGACAAGTGAAACTTTGTACTTAGAAATATTTATATTTTGTAATGCATTCTAAATGTTTACAAGAGCAACACTTTTATTTTTGCTACATATTAAAAACTTAATATAACCTGCAAATTCTGCAAAGGGTTTTAGCATTATTGAAGTTCAGAGGGACTTATGGATAAAAGTCCTGAACTTGCACATGTTTAAGCAGAATTTTTTAATAGGTACTATTGCAGGGAGATATGGTAAAGAGGGAAAGCTACAAATTAATGTAATCTTTTATCACTTTGTTATATATTTCTTGGCCTTGGCTATAAAAAGTTCCACCATAACCAAGTGCACAGTAAAGGCAAAGAGCTGCTCTCCATGTTGTATGCAGAGATTTATTTACATTTGCTATCTAAGGGTAAAAATGTATGTGTTTATCCTGTAGGTAGAAGGAAACATTTTACTTTCCAGGAACTAATCAAAACCACTTCCTTCTCGGTCTCTGAGGAGATCTCATACAAACTTATTTTCAAATCCTTTCTACCCTCTGGGAATGTGCCAGAGTATTAAGGCTCTGTCCTCTAGATTTCTTCCAACCAATGGAATATATTGTGCTGCTAGACTCTTTAAAAAAAAATCCTAATCCATGTTGTTAAGAAAAATACAAAAGCAGTAATGACTTGGCAAACACTGTACTAATTTAACTTTATACATATCTATTCCAAAACAAAGACGTTTTCAAAATCTTAGCATGTTTTCTTCAATCATTTTTATGCATGAGTCTGTGATGAAAAGCTTTATTTGAGAAATTAAGCTCACTGAGTCATTAAGCACCCAAACCATATGGCACCATAGTGAAATCAGAAACGGAAGGACACAGGCCACCCAGTCTAATTATAGCTCTTACTTTTCTTTTGATGTGCAAATAGTTAAAAAGGAAGATTAAAAAGCACATTCTTAACAATTAATCAAAACTGTCAATCAAAATAGATTCAAGGCTACCAGGACAGCTCTTGGGTATAGAACTGTCGATCCAAACCAGCATCAGCTAAACTGATCCACACCTTGTGGTCTTGAATATCCAATTAAAGAATAGACAGATTAGCCTTGGAAAGGTTATTAAACATGTGGCCCTAAACCCTGACAATCCAGCTCCTAAAGCCCAGCCCACTCAATCTTTCTTGTGCTTATTTCTTATTTCCAAATTGTTGAGAAGGAATTTCTTCTCCCAAAGGGTTGTGAATCTGTGGAATTCTCTGCCCAAGGAAGCAGTTGAGGCTAGCTCATTGAATGTATTCAAGTCACGGATAGATAGATTTTTAACCAATAAGGGAATTAAGGGTTACGGGGAGCGGGCGGGTAAGTGGAGCTGAGTCCACAGCCAGATCAGCCATGATCTTATTGAATGGCGGAGCAGGCTCGAGGGGCTAGATGTCCTACTCCTGTTCCTAATTCTTATGTTCTTATGTTCTTATGTGAATATGGATTTAAATGTTGTATGTGGCCTCTGAGGCGCCATGATACACACCTACTTATCCCATGAAGATAAAACCTGTCCACCTCTGGTCTAGGAAGTAACTTGGCGAACAAAGCACCTGGCCTATTCTAGCATCATCGTGTAGACAGTAAGGCAAGAAAACCTTTACTTTAACAGTCAGTTCAAAGTCATGCATGCTTCCTCAATATAATTAGAGGTGTCAGAGAAGAATGTTGTCCTGTCAAAAGTTATAACCATGACAATATAATGTGCATTCCACCCCTCTCTCTCACACACGCACACATACACACAAAGGCAAACCTTCTCATTAAGCATTAATAGAAAACTTTTTCTAAAAGAAAAATGATTCTGTACTTAACCTAGCTAAAAATCATTAAAAATGTATAATGTATAGAAATTCTTACATTCTGAAAAGGTTGGATCCTCCACACAATATCAGCTGATCAAGGAGGTAACACAATTTATGTAGTTGAGTTCTGAATGGGAATCTAGATGGAGAGTGGGGTGGTATTTAAATATGTGTTTTAATGGTTATGTTGTTTTAAATCCTAACTTTTCAAAAGAAAATATAATTTTAAGTTGTCATAAGAGATGTAGAATGGGCAAACCTGTAAATGTTGCCACTCCATAAATTGCAATTAACAGCAATACCCACAACAGGTTGGTCCCAATACTGGATTGATTCTGAATTTATAGTGAACACATTATCAAATTTGGTCAAGAACCTGACCATTGGAACGGCTCAGGTCCATGTCTTTATTGTAATGCTGTGGTATTCATCATCATAGGCAGTCCCTCAGAATCGAGGAAGACTTGCTTTCATTCTTAGCATGAGTTCTTAGGTGGCTGAACAGTCCAATACGAGAACCACAGTCTCTGTCACAGGTCGGACAGATCGTCATTAAGGAAAAGGGTGGGCAGGGAGCCTGGTTTGCCGCACGTTCCTTCTGCTGCCTGCGCTTGATTTCTGCATGCTCTCGGCGGCGATACTCGAGGTGCTCAGCGCCTTCCCGAATGCACTTCCTCCACTTAGGGTGTGCGGTCTATGGCCAAGAACTCCCAGGTGTCAGTGGGGATGTCACACTTTATCAGGGAGGCTTTGAGGGTGTCCTTGTAACGTTTCCGCTGCCCACCTTTGGCTCGTTTGCCGTGGACGAGTTCTGAGTAGAGCGCTTGCTTTGGGAGTCTCGTGTCTGGCATGCGGACTATGTGGCCTGCCCAGCGGAGCTGATCAAGTGTGGTCAGTGTTTCAATGCTCGGTATGTTGGCCTGGACAAGGACGCTAATGTTTGTGCGCCTGTCCTCCCAGGAGATTTGAAGGATCTTGCGGAGACATCATTGGTGGTATTTCTCCAGCGACTTGAGGTGTTTACTGTACATGGTCCACATCTCTGAGCCATACAGGAGTGCGGGTATTACGACGGCCTTGTAGACCATGAGCTTGGTGACAGTTTCTTCAAACACTCTCTTTTCCTCAGGCGGCCAAAGGCTGCACTGGCGCACTGGAGGTGGTGTTGGATTTCATCATCGATACCTGCTCTTGTTGATAGGAGGCTCCCGAGATAGTGGAAGTGGTCCATGTTGTCCAGGGCCACGCCGTGGATCTTGATATTTGGGGGGCAGTGCTGTGTGGCGAGGACAGGCTGGTGGAGGACCTTTGTCTTACTAATGTTTAGCATAAGGCCCATGCTTTCATACACCTCGGTAAATACGTCGACTACGTCCTGGAGTTCAGCCTCTGTGTGTGCACAGACGCAGGCATTGTCTGCGTACTGTAGCTCGATGACAGAGGTTGGAGTGGTCTTGGACCTGGCCTGGAGTTGGCGAAAGTTGAACAGCTTCCCACTGGTTCTGTAGTTTAACTGCACTCCAGCGGGGAGCTTATCAACTGTGAGGTGGAGCATGGCAGCGAGGAAGATTGAGAAGAGGGTTGGGGCGATGACGCAGCCCTGCTTGACCCCGGTCTGGACATGAATTGGGTCTGTGATGAATCTGTTGGTCACAGCTTGCGTGTTGTCCTAATCTTCGGTCAATTGACAACTTTTTGTTAATTACACAAATACTACAGCTATTTGTAGCAGCAGAAAATACATATATTGTGGATTTTCAATTGACACCACAGGCCACCTGGCCTTGTACTAATTATTTTCTAACCGTCCTTCCTCCATTTCCACCTCCCCACCAAAATAAAAACAAATTCTGGAACTGAATGGTAGAATTTCCCATGCTTGGTACTTTGCTAAAACCTTTTGTTGAGTTTTTTAAAAATGACGTTATCAGTCAACTGTTGGTTGGTATGTTTGATGTTCTAATGTGCTATAGTTTACTGGCAAAATTGGTGAGATGTTGTCGAGTTCTTGTTTTCCTGTATAACACCTTACCTAATACACTCTTGTATGTGTCAGAATTTGATTGGGTGACAGTACATTTGCTTCCATCCTAGCAGAGCACATGATGCAAGAGGTTGTAATTTAGTTTACAACGATAATTATGAAATCCGCTCAACTGATCTGGATACAGTACAGGCAAGGTGTTTAATGCTGTATTTCACGAGTGCTTAACACAAGGCAAAAAAAATTGTTATACTGAGTATCAGTAGCAATCTCATAGATCTTATATCATAAAATCATAGAAAGACAGCACAGAAGGAGGCCATTTGGCCCATTTTGCCTGTACATCTGTTAATTCCTCCCTCCCCATCTGGGCTGCCATGTGGAGACAATTTTTAACATCCGGCATTTAACATGTCCCATGAAAAAACTGGGTTCCAGTTCCATTTTATTATATTAATTTTAAATATGAAAATATCATGCTCTTTTAATCCCCTTCCTTTTCCTCTCTCCTTTTCTGCTATTTTTCACCATTTCCGTCATCCTCTTCTGAAGCCACCAATTTCTTGCCGGGATACGGTTTCACAGCCAACGGATATATTGCTTGGCTGGTCACTCTTCTTGTGTGATTCTAGACAATGAATGTCAGTAGACTCTGTGATTGGATGGCCTTACAACCATGCCTAATCCTGTCCTCCCCCAGTGTCCACAGCATGCAGTTCTAGGAGGGCTGACTGAATAACTAATAAATAGAAAGACATGGATTTATATAGTGCCCTTCAGGATGCCTCAAAGCGCTTTACAGCCAATGAAGTACTTTTGAAGTGTAGTCACTGTTGTAATGTAGGAAAAGTGGCAGCCAGTTTGTCAACAGCAAGGTCCCACAAACAGCAATGTGATAATCACCAGATAATCTGTTTGTGATGAGGAGCAGGAACTCTACCTGAATTTTCCCTCTAGCCCAGGGACATTGAAGCCAATTGTGGGACTTCCACTGTAATCCTGGATGAGATTAGCTAACACAGCACAAATTGGAAGTTGAATGTGGGATCTTCGTGGTCTGCATGGCTCAGTTGCTCGCTGGTTTAACATTGGGAGAGCCATCACCATGTCTTTTTGTCACTTGCTCTTCATAGCTACAATAACTTTTTTTAGTGTTAATGAAAATCGTAGGTGACTGAACAAGGCCCAAAGTGCAGAATGCTATTGGGGTTAAAAAGATTGCAGTGACGACATGGTAAATTAGGAAATGATGGTTAGTTATGCCACGCTTTATTTCCAGAAGCCTGAAGATTTTAGATGGAAGTGAAGACTGATTTAGAGGTGATATATTCTACAATTTTGAGGTCCGCAGAAAAAATGAGTTGGAGTAGAAGATTGTGGATTGAGCCTACCTTTTAACATTTTGGGGACTGGAGGTGGAAGAGTGTGTAGGTCATCACAAGCTCAAATAAATGTCCATATAGATGATCCCAGTGCAGCAGTAGCAGTATGAGAATCAGTAGTGTTTATGGTATTGCACAAATCCAAAGCAATTAATAGTTCAGAAATTGTGTTATTTACATTTTTAAATAGCAGTTGGCATATATTAAATAGATATACAACTGATACTACATTATCGGGTTTATGTCTGAGAATTCTGGATTATTTTGTAACCTGTAGTAATGCATGGCTGGGTGCAATAATCTCTTTAAAGCAGATTGACGGTTCTGATTTGTGGTTATTTAAATTTGAATAGATTTTAAAAAGGGGACTTTAGTGACAGTATCAGCACTTGTTTGGTCAATGTCATTTTTTTAATGACTGAAATCTTAGTGCTGAATAGAGATTGAATTGGCTTCAGTATCCGCTGCTTAACCTCATGACATTCAAAGCAATCCACCCGAATCATGGGTGACAAAGTAGACTTATCTTGGGAATTGGTTTATCAGTGGCACTGATTCCTACTCATTTCTCTAAGAATTGGCAGCACAGTCCAACTGTGCCAGACTTCTTTGAGTGCAGCCACTAAATGCTGTGTACATGTTTAGGAACAAGAAAAACCCAACAATTTAATGAGGTACTACCAAGTGAAAGTTCAATGGTGGCACCTTTACTAATTCACCCTCATGGATCCCTGGTATGGAACCCAGATTATTGTACTAGATTTCTGAATAAATCTGATGTGAAATTGGTTCTGAACTTTGGAATGTTGGTGTGGATACATCCTTTTTTTGTATGTGCATACACACTGGAGAACTTTAATTTCCATTAATCTCAACAAGACAACTATGTTTTCTTGAGTATACCGTACAGAAACTAGTTTCAATATTATCAGTTATAAATTGGTTGAAAACTATTGATAAGGTACTGCATAGTAGACACATGACTAAGGTCAGAATATGTGGAGTCAGGGGACAAATATCAGAAGCGATAGCAAGCTGGCTACAAAACCGGAAAAAGGAGAGTCGGGGTCATAGGTGTGGCAAAAGGTGGGAAGTGGTGTTCCACAAGGATCAGTACTGGGACCACTGTTGTTCACCATTTACATTAATGTTTGGAATCAGAAGTGCAATTTCACAATTTGCGGACGATGCCAAATTGAGGGGGGGCGGTGGGGGGGACTAGTTAATACAGAGGAGGACTGCGAGAAAATACAGGAAAATATTAATAAACTTGCAGAATGGGCATAAATGGCAAATAAACTTCAATATAGATAAGTATGAGGTGATATGATTTGATAGAAAGATTAAGGAGGCCACCTACTCCTTGAAAAATAAGTGACTAAATGGGGTAGGGGAGCAGGGGGATCTGGACATACAGATACGCAAATCACTAAATGTTGCGATGCAGGTTAATAAGGCCATAAAAAAGCAAACAAAACACTGGGGTTTATTTCTAGAGGGATAGAATTGCAAAGCAGAGAAGTTATGTTAAACTTGTATACAACTTTGGTTAGACCACACTTGGAGTACTGTGAACTGTTCTGGTCTCCATATTATAAAAAGGATATAGAGGCACTGGAGAAGGTGCAAAAAAGATTTACTAGGATGATACCAGAACTGCGAGGTTGTACCAATCAGGAAAGATCGAACAACCTGGGGCTCTTTTCTCTATAAAAGAAAAGACTATGAAGAGTGACCTGATAGAGGTCTTCAAGATTGTAAAAGTATTTGATAGGGTAGATGTAGAGAAAGTGTTTCAACTCAAAGGCAATTAGTGATGAGCAATAAATACTGGTTTTGCCAGTGATGCTCATATCCCGTGAATGAATTAAAAAAAAAACTTGTGGAGGTGACCAGAACTAGGGTCCAAAATATAAGATAGTAATTAATAAATCAAATAGGGAATTCAGGAGAAGCTTCTTTGCCCAGAGAGTGGTTAGAATGTGGAACTTGCTACCATGAGGAGTAGTTCAGGTGACTATCGATGATTTAAGGGGAAGCTAGATAAACCATATGAGGGAGAAAGGAATAGAAGGATGTAAAATATTTAAAGTCCTTAGAAAAGATGCAGAGGAGGTTTACCAGGATGTTACCAGGGATGAGGGACCTCAGTTATGAGGAGAGGCTGGAAAAGTTAGGACTGTTCTCCTTGGAACAGAGAAGGTTAAGAGGTGACCTAAATGTAGCTTTTCAAGAATATGAGAGGTTTTGATAGAGGAGCTAGAGGAAAAATCCATTCCTTCTGGTGAGTGGGTCAATAACCAGAGGTCATGGATTCAAAATCATTGGCAAAAGATCTAGAGAGGAGATGAGGGGAATTTTTTTCATTGAGCGCTGTCGTGATCTGGAATGCTCTACCTGAAAAGGTGATGGAAACTGATTCCATAAATAATTTTAAAAGGGAATTGGACAGGCACAGGAGGATGAGGAACTTGTACGATTGTGGACAAAAAGTGGGGGTGTAGAACTAAGCGCAAGTGCTCTTTCAAAAAGCCAGCACACGCATGACATAGAAACAGAAAATAGATGCAGGAGTAGGCCATTCGGCCTTTCGAGCCTGCACCACCATTCGATAAGATCATGGCTGATCATTCCTTCAGTACCCCTTTCCTGCTTTCTCTCCATACCCCTTGATCCCCTTAACCGTAAGGGCTATATCTAACTCCCTCTTGAATATATCCAATGGCCTCCTTCTGTGCTGTAGGTTTCTATGATTCTATGATAGGTTGATGGGGTTAGATGAAGAGAGGTAGGTGGAGGTTCATGTGGAGCATAAACACCGGCATGGACCTGTTGGGCTGAATGGCCTGTTTCTGTGCTGTAACTGCTATGTAATACTATTGTGCAGTGCCTGTGAAAATATATTTGTAACATGTCTTGGGTCTAGCGCACATCCATCGTACTTGAGAAGTCACACTTTGCTACAGCTACAAAACAATTGTAAAATGAGAAAGGAAGCTGCTCACTTCATGCTGGGTGCTTCTGATCTGGATCATGAAACTCGAGCAGTTTTCCATCTGCAGAGCACCTTCACCAAACAGCAGTTAAATTTTGGTTGAGTTGAGTCTGTGTTTACTTATTCGTTAGATTTTGAGGCCGTAGAGGGATACAGCTCCACCTTAGTAGCAGAAGACGACATGGTCTTATCCATGTAACTGTAATGTCCTTTGCGACTGTAGCATATTATTCATCCTTGTCCTCCCTGACCTCACTGTGGTGTTTAACACAGTTGACCAGGCCATTCTCCACATCGTCTCCTCCATGGGATTGCCCTTGCATGGTTTCACCTCTACCTGTCCCAGTGCTTTCCAGCAATGACTTCTCATTCCATCCTCATGTGATCACTTCCAAAGTTCTCCAAGAATCCATCCAATTGAATTGAAAAGGCTAAAGCAATTGTTTATGGCCCACACCAAAAACGCCGCGTCTTTTCCCCTTCCTTCATCCCCATCACTGAATGCTTGAATGGGCTGAACCAGAGTGTACGTAACTGTTGTCTCCCATATATCCGTCATCAAGACTATTTATTTCTACCGTTGTCACATTGGCCAGCTCCACCTTGACCACATCCCCACTGCCGCCATAGCCCTTCTCTATGCCCCTTCACCTTTAGACTCGATTCCTCTGAAATCACCTCTTGACTTCCATCTCCGAACTCGGTTGCCCACAACCTGTCTCAAATAAAGTTGTGTATGGCCACCATCCGCATCCTCATTGACATACACTGGCTCCTTATTCCCAATGTATCAAATCTAAACTCTGTGTCCTCATCTACAAATCTTCATGCCTTGCCCCACTCTACTTCGGCGATCAGATCCAGCCTTCTGTCCCCTCCGATAACCTCCAATCCTCTGAAATAAAAGCAGAAAATGCTAGACATCTTAAGTTAGACAGCATCTGTGGAGAGGAAGCAGAGTTTCGGGTCGATGACCTTTCGTCAGAACTGGAGTGTATTCGGAAAGAACAGGTTCTTTAGTATACTGTATTTGCTGCTCACGATGTGGTCTTCTCTACATTGGGGAGACCAAGCGTAGATTGGGTGACCGCTTTGTGGAGCACCCCCGTTCAGCCCGGAAGTGTGACCCTAAGCTTCCAGTCGCTTGTCACTTTAATTCTCCACTCCATTCCCTCGATGTCCTCGGTCTCCTACACTGTTTCAACAAAGCTCAATGAAAGCTCGAGCAACAGCACCTCATCTTTTGTTTAGACACGTTACAGCCTTCTGGACTCAACATTGAGTTCAAATATTTCGGAGCATAACCTCTGCCCATCTTTGGCTCCCTTTCACCCGCCCCCCCCCCCCCCTCCCCTCAGAGCCTGTTTGTTTCTTTTTTTCCCCTTGTCTCTAATGGCAGTTGGTCATTATCCTGCCATTCACATCCTATGTTGACAATTTTTTTTCTAACCCCTGGCATTACCATTTGAATTTGGGCCATCATCCCTTTTGTGTCTCTAATCTCTCCTGTCTTCAAACCTATCACAGACCTTCCCTTTTGTTCTTTCTTCCCCTCCCTCTTTCAGTGTTTGTTAAGAATCTGTTCTTTTCGAACACTCTCCAGTTCTGACGAAGGGTCATCGACCTGAACCGTTAACTCTGCTTCCTCTCCACAGGTGCTGCCCGACCTGCTGAGATTTCCAGCATTTTCTGTTTTTATTCCAGATTCCAGCATCTGCAGTATTTTGCTTTTACTCCAATCCTCTGATTCTGCCATCCCTTACGGTGCTCCGTCATAGTGGCAGAGACTTCAACTGTCTCCAGAACATCCTTCCTTTCTACTTCCCTCCTTGCCTTAACAAAAAACCACCTCAAAACCATTTGTGTGAAGAAGCTTTTGGTCAGCTTTGCTAACTCTCGCGAAAGCTTGGTGTCCTTTCTTTTCCTCTTCTGTGAATTGCTTTGAGACATTTTCTCTTCGAGATGCAGTGTAAAGGTTGCTGTCATCATACATCCTTGTTGTTGTCAAAAAAGGAGCAGCGCGGAGGCCTCGGGCGCAGCATGGAGACCCCGACCTGTGTGAGAACACCAGCGGCAGGTTGGGGCCATAAAAGGAGCGGCGTGGAGGCATACTACTCCAGGGAGCAACACGAGCTGGTGCAGTTAAGAGTGACGTCATCAAGGTCCAGGTCGGTGATTGGAGCGTGGGCAGGTACAGCAGGAGCAGTGCGATCGGGGCAAAGGATCGGCGAGGGACGTGATTGGGGCCCAGGAGAGGCGTGAGTGCGGGCCCAGGGGCAGCACGGGCCAGCCCAAACTGCGATATGTGTGCGCAATAGCTCCGTGCAGCAAGCAAGTCTCCAGTCGTCTTGGATAATCCTTGCCACTGGACCAAGACCTAGCTCTGTCAACCCCGTGTGGTGGCTGGTGTGCAATGACCACCACACGTTTAAAAAAAAATCTACGCACAGGCATCTTCCGCCCTTCAACATGTAGTTCGGGACCTGGAATATTAGTCCTTCATTGAAACACCGGTGAACTCATCCTGTTTTGGCGTGGAAGCAAGTCATCCTCGTTTCGAGAGACTGCCTATGATGATTATTGTTGTCATGGAACCATTGAAATTTACAGCACATTTTTCTGTCGTTTCTGTCCATGTTTCTGTCGGCTCTTTTCTCGAACAATCCAAATCCTGTCCCACTGTCCTGCTCTCTCCCAACAGACTCGTTACTTCCTCTGCTTCAAATATTTATCCACTTTTTCCTTAAAAGATGCTATTGGCTCTGCTTCAACTATTCCCTGCAGCTAAACATTCAATACTGTAACAACTCTGCCAGTATAAAAAGATCACTAAAAAGGTTTGAATTTGAATATTTGCCAAAAATACTTCAATAATAAAAACAGAAAATGCTTGAAATGCGCAGCAGGTCAGGCAATATCCGTGGAGAGAAAAACAGGGTTAACATTTCAGGTCGATGACCTTTCGTCGGAACGGCACAAAGTTAGAGATGTATCAGGTTTTAAGCAAGTACAGGGAAAGGGGAGGAGGGGAAGAAAGAACAAAAAGGAAGGTGTGTGATAGGGTGGGAGGCAGGAGTGATTTAAATAACTAAAGGGATGCTGGTGCAAGGCAAAAGGGGGTGGTAATGGGACAAGAAAAGAAACAAAAGATGGGTCTAGAGGAGGTGTAAATGACAACAGCAGAACCATTACCATTAACTGCTGTCCAAAAAAATGGGAGCAATGGCTATGATCTGAAATTCTTGAACTCAATGTTGAGTCAGGAAGACTATAAAGTGCCTAATTGAATGATGAGGTGCTGTTCCTTGAGCTTCTGTTGAGTTTCATTAGAACAATGTAGGAGGTCAGACTGGAAGTGGGGCAGAGAATTAAAATGACAAGTGACACGTTTGCAGACTGTGGAACAGCACAGAACAGAGGTGTTCCGCAGAGCAATCACCTAATCTGCGTTTGGTCTCCCCAATCATCGTCGGCAGTCCTGCGAAACCGGGGAAGACTTGCTTCCACTCTAAAAGTGAGTTCTCAGGTGGCTGTACGGTCCAATGTGGGAATTTAAGGGCCCAACATTGGCCATGACTTGCATGAGTTTTTTTTGGAGTAAGTTGTTTTTTCTGGCATAAGTTAGAAAATGCCATTTTCCCCCAAAAATTTGCTCCAGAGTATGTCAGTTAGGTACGATTTTTTTTTTAGGTCAGTTTTTTTTCCCAAAAGGGGGCGTTCCCAGACACTTATGGCAGTTTTGACCATTTATGCCATTTTGGCCAGCAAAAACGTACTCCAAATCCACTTAGGTCAGCATATGTGACCAGCTCTGAAAAACCTTGCGGGCAGTTAAGAAAAAGCAGTGCACATTAGGGAAGGGATGGGGAGGGAAAGGAACTGGAGAGACCTCAACAACCAAGCAGCAAACATTAAAGAAAAGCTCAAACCAATAAAATACAATATAAAAAAGAAGTAAATCCGACCTTATCTTTAAAGTCTGCCTGGGAAAGGCCGGCCTGTGCGTGAGGCCATTCGGCCTGGGATAGGGAAGGGAAGACGTGCACCGGGGAAGTCACAGCTGCTGGGCCAGGGCATCTCTGGGTGGGGGGGAGGGCGAGTGACTGTAGGAATCGCAGCTCGGGTGTCTGGAAGTCTCATCTCTACACTCCTCTCCCTCCACCCGCCCCCCCCCCCCCAAAACTCTCCTCTCCCTCCCAAAAAAAACTCTCCTCCTCACCCTCCCCCCCGCCAAAATTCTCGTCCTTGCCCCCGCCCACCCAATCAAAAGTTTAAAGCACAGCTGCTAAATAAAAAATAAAAGCAAAGTCCTTACCTGCCCGGGATCTCTGCGAGCCGGCTGGCCGGTGTGGGAGTCCACTTGGCCAGGGATACGGGCTGTGAGCATCGGGTCCTACTCACAGCCCACAGGACGCGCTGTGAGGGCAGGAACATGCGCGCAGTTCTCATTGAGCATGCACGCAGGTGCCAGTAGTGCTTTGTGCGCTGGCCTGATGCTCCGCCCCGCCCGCCCCCCGTCCCCCTCAGCCTCCATACCACACAACTCCAGGGACTGTACACAGCAGCCAGGATGGGGCGAGTTTTTGCCGGCGCCATTTCCAGCGAGCAAAGTCGGCGCGCTTAAGGTCAGTGTGCTGACAAAACTGCTTGGGGAAAATCTAGCCCATAGTCTCTAACAGTTGGGGCAGACAGTAGTTGAAGGAAAGGGTGGGTGGGGAGCCTGGTTTGCCGCACATGCGCTTGGTTTCTGCATGCTTTTGGCGACGAGACTCTAGGTGTTCAGTGCCCTCCCGGATGCTCTTCCCCCACTTTCGGCGGTCTTGGGCCAGGGATTCCCAGATGCCGGTGGGGATGTTACACTTTGTCAAGGAAGCTTTGAGGGTATCCCCAATATAGAGGAGACCACACTGTGAGCAATGAATACAGTATACTAAATTTAAAGACGTATAAGTAAATCACTGTTTCACCTGGGAGGAGTGTTTGCCACCATCCAGGGTCCCAATGACACTAAATGACACTTCCAGCTGAAGTTGGTCATGAGGATTGGGAACCCTGACTAATTTTCCCCTTCCTCGCTCAAGGATGGTGAGATCAATTGTAGTGCTAACCTGTTTAAGGTCAGCTGATTGCAGACTGAGAATTGAACCTGGCACCTTCTGATCAGTACGGTTTAGTGTTACATGGGTGGCTTATCCTCTTCTCCCTCAACAGCTCTCTCTGGTTTTGAGAAAGTTTTCAAAAGCAATCATAGAAACATAGAAAATAGGTGCAGGAGTAGGCAATTCAGCCCTTCGAGCTTGCACCACCATTCAATATGATCATGGCTGATCATGCAACTTCAGTACCCCATTCCTGCTTTCTCTCCATACTCTTTGATCCCTTTAGCTGTAAGGGCTTTTTGAATATATCTTCCTTTTGAATATATCTAACGAACTGGCCTCAACAACCTTCGGTGGTAGAGAATTCCACAGGTTCACAATTCTCTGCGTGAAAAAGTTTCTCCTCATCTCGGTCCTAAATGGCTTACCCCTTACCCTTAGACTATGACCCCTGGTTCTGGACTTCCTCAACATCGAGAACATTCTTCCTGCATCTAACCTGTCCAATCCCATCAGAATGTTATATGTTTCTATGAGATCCCCTCTCATTCTTCTAAATTCCAGTGAATATAAGCCTAGTCAATCCAGTCTTTCTTCATATGTCAGTCTTGCCATCCCTGGAATCAATCTGGTGAACCTTCGCTGCATTCCCTCAATAGCAAGAATGTCCTTCCATAGGAGACCAAAACTGTACACAATATTCAAGGTGTGGCCTCACCAAGCCCCCATACAACTTGCAGTAAGACCTCCCTGCTCCAATACTCAAATCCTCTCGCTATGAAGGCCAACATGCCATTTGCCTTCTTCACCGCCTGCTGTACCTGCATGCTAACTTTCAATGACTGATGTACCATGACACACAGGTCTCGTTGCACCTCCCCTTTTCCTAATCTGTCGCCATTCAGATAATATTCTGCCTTCCTGTTTTTGCCACCAAAGTGGATAACCTCACATTTATCCACATTATACTCCATCTGCCATGCATTTGCCCACTCACCTAACATGTCCAAGTCCCCTGCAACCTCTTAAAATCCTCCTCACAGCTCATAATGCCACCCAGCTTCGTGTCATCTGCAAACTTGGAGATATTACATTCAATTCCTTCGTCCAAATCATTAATGTATACAGTAAATAACCAGCACTGAACCCTGTGGTACCCCACTAGTCACTGCCTGCCATAATGAAAAGGAGCCTTTTATTCCTACTCTTTGTTTCCTGTCTGCCAACCAGTTCTCTATCTACGTCAATACATTACCCCTAATACCACGTGCTTTAATTTTGCACACCAATCTCTTGTGTGGGACCTTGTCAAAAGCCTTTGAAAGTCCAAATACACCACATCCACTGGTTCTCCCTTGTCCACTCTACTAGTTACATCCTCAAAAAATTCTAGAAGATTTGTCAAGCATGATTTCCCGTTCATAAATCCATGCTGACTTGGACCGATCCTGTCACTGCTTTCCAAATGTGCTGCTATTATGTCTTTAATCATTGATTCCAACATTTTCCCCACTACCGATATCAGGCTAACCGGTCTATAATTCCCTGTTTTCTCTCTCCCTCCTTTTTTAAAAAATGGGGTTACATTAGCTACCCTTCCAATCCATAGGAACTGATCCAGAGAGAGTCAATCGAATGTTGGAAAATGACCACCAATGCGTCCATTATTTCTAGGGCCACTTCCTTAAGTACTCTGGGATGCAGACCAACAGGCCCTGGGGATTTATCGGCCTTCAATCCCATCAATTTCCCTAACACAATTTCCTGACTAATAAGGATTTCCTTCAGTTCCTCCTTCTCGCTAGACCCTCGGTCCCCTTGTATATCCAGAAGGCTATTTGTGTCTTCCTTAGTGAAGACAGAACCAAAGTATTTGTTCAATTGGTTTGCCACTTCTTTGTTCCCCATTATAAATTCACCTGATTCTGACTGCAAGGGACCTACATTTGTCTTCACTAATCGTTTTCTCTTCACATATCTATGGAAGCTTTTGAAGTCAGTTTTTATGTTCCCTGCAAGTTTACTCTCATACTCTATTTTCCCCCTCCTAATTAAACCCTTTGTCCTCCTCTGCTGAATTCTAAATTTCTCCCAGTCCTCGGGTTTGCTGCTTTTTCTGGCCAATTTATATGCCTCTTCCTTGGATTTAACACTATCCCTAATTTCAGTTGTTAGCCACAGTTGAGCACCTTCCCCGTTTTATTTTTACGCCAGACAGGGATGTACAATTGTTGAAGTTCATCCATGTGATCTTTAAATGTCTGCCATTGCCTATCCACCGTCAACCCTTTTAGATCATTCGCCAGTCTATCCTAGCCAATTCACGTTTCATACCATCAAAGTTACCTTTCTTTAAGTTCAGGAGCCTAGTCTCTGAAGTAACTGTGTCACTCTCCATCTCAATATAGAATTCTACCATATTACGGTCACTCTTCCCCAAGGGGCCTCGCACAACAAGATTGCCAATTATTCCTCTCTCATCACCCAGTCTAGGATGGCCTGCTCTCTAGTTGGTTCCTCTTATACACTCCAGGAAATCCTCCTTCACTGTATTGCTACCAGTTTGGTTAGCCCAATCTATATGTGGATTAAAGTCACCCATGATAACTGCTGCACCTTTATTGCACGCATCCCTAATTTCCTGCTTGATGCCATCCCCAACCTCACGACCACAGATTGGTGGTCTATACACAACTCCCACTAGCGTTTTATGCTCTATGGTGTTCTGCAGCTCTAACCATACATATTCCACATCATCCAAGCTAATGTCCTTCCTTACTATTGTGTTAATCTCCTCTTTAACCAGCAACACTACCCCACCTGCTTTTCCTTTCTGTCTATCCTTCCTGAATATTGAATACCCCTGGCTGTTGAGTTCCCAGCCTTGGTCACCCTGGAGCCATGTCTCCGTAATCCCAATTACATCATATCCGTTAACAGTTATCTGCGCAGTTAATTCATCCACCTTATTAAGAATGCTCCTTGCATTGAGATACAGAGCCTTCAGGCGTGTTTTTTTTAACACTCTTTGTCCTTTTAGAATTATGTTGTAATGTGGCCCTTTTTGATTTTTGCCCTAGATTTCTCTGCTCTCCACCCCTTTCCTCATCTTCTTTCTCCCTTTTGCTTCTGCCCCTATTTTACTTCCATCTGTGTCCCTGCATAGATTCCCATCCCCCTGCCATATCAGTTTAAACCCTCCCCAACAGCACTAGCAAACACTCCCCCCAGGACATTGGTTCCAGTCCTGCCCAGGTGCAGACCGTCCGGTTTGTACTGGTCCCACCTCCCCCAAAACCGGTTTCAATGTCCCAGAATTTGAATCCCTCCCTCTTGCACCATTCCTCAAGCCACGTATTCATCTTCACTATCCTGCTATTTCTGCTCTGACTAGCACGTGGCACTGGTAGCAATCCAGAGATTACTATCTTTTTGGTCCTACTTTTTAATTTAACTCCTAGCTCCCTAAATTCAGCTTGTAGGACCTCATCCCATTTTTTACCTATATCGTTGGTACCTATATGCGCCACGACAACTGGCTGTTCACCCTCCCCCTCCAAAATGCCCTGCAGCCACTCCGAGACATCCTTGACCCTTGCACCAGGGAGGCAACATACCATCCTGGAGTCTCGATTGCGGCCGCAGAAACACCTATCTATTCCCATTGCAATAGAATCCCCTACCGTTCTAGCTCTCCCACTCTTTTTCCTGCCCTCCTGTGCAGCAGAGCCACCCATGGTGCTATGAATGTGCCTGCTACTTCCTTCCCCTGATGAGTCATCTCCCCCAACAGTATCCAAAACGTTTTGACCAAGCTTTCAGTCACTCTTAATCTCCATCTATGACTTGGTGTATATATATATGTTCTCTTATCTAGTTCTATTTGTAAAGCACCTTGGGACTTTTTTTTTTGGATTAAAGTTGCTGCAGTTGTTGTAAAACAGGAGATCATCTGATTTATGGTGAACAATTCCATGAGATATCAGCTTACAATAAAGCTTTTTTTGTCGTCATACACTATGGCAACTTGGAAGATGATGGGTGGGAAAATAAAAAGGGGAAATCATGGGGGATAGAACACACACCAGTCAGGTTACATAGAATTTACAGCACAAACAGGCCATTTGTCCCAACTGGTTTATGCTGGGGTTTATGCTCCACGAGCCTCCTGCCACCCTACTTCATCAAAGCCTATCTGCATATCCTTCTATACCTTTCCCCCTCATGTACTTGTCTAGCTTTCCCTTAAATGCAACTATGCTATTCGTCCCATCGACTATGTGTAATAAATAGGGTTTTCAAGCTATGCTTTATTGAACAGTACAGGCCCGGTCTCGTACTGTGTACATTCACAGATTCTACGTCAAGCCTTCTCCGACTCATTACTGCCAGCTTAACACGCCCACAACATAATGACATGAAAACCAGGTCACAAACGCTACACCATCTACAAAATAAACATTCAGGAGTCACTTAATGGGCTTAACCTAATTTTGGGTTCGTTACTCCACTTAAGCTTCACTCTTGGCATCTATGTCAGCTGAACTCCTTAGTTCAATTTGCAGTTTATTAAGAGGCCATCTGTGATTATTATTGTGGAAGAGCACTGTGTTTACTTCACTTACCTCTCAAAAGTGCACAAAGTGATGAATACTGCATCGATCATCATTTTCTTTATATGTCACCGTGTACCTCTGTAAAAATGATGTCTGTTCTAGTTGGCCTTTCACTCACTTCCTTTGTGTCTGTACAATTGTGACAAAAATTATTTAACCAGAAACTGCACTGGTATCACTTAAGCTCTGATTTAAGGGAAATGCTACATTATGCCTTATTACTTTTTACTGAACAAAAACGAACCCTCTACTCTGCAATTTTTCTAATGTTGATCTGGATTCACATCAGTCTGTTCTTTATTGTGTGAACCTTTTTTATTGGAGATCAGTTGTGGTTCACCGTATGTCTACTTTCAAAACACATAGAAGGCTTAATTTAATTAGCATGCTGAGTTAGCAAAGAACCAAATTTACCTTCAATGAGAGGTAAATTAAACATTGTGCAGAGAAGCAATGCTGAAAATAATAGCTATTGGGAGCAAGTCCATCATCTTCTGCACATGTTTTATACATAAAGAATACATTTATTTATTTTTCCTTGCCATTTTTTTCTGGCTTTGTGGAGGAGTTGATTTCTTGCTGGGTTACAGTTCCACCAGTACTAGTCACCCTCTGGTACCTTGTTCAAGTGGCTGCGATTAATGTACGAGTCCAAAGTGTGAATATTGGCAGACTATTCAATTTCAGGGGCATCACAGCCACGTCCTTACCTGCTATATACATGCGCATTTCTAGCAGGAATTGTTGCATTGTGAAAGAGCAGGAACTCTGGCTGATCGTCCTGCCCCAGCTAATTTGGTATAGATTAGGGATTGGACCTCGGATCTTGCAGGTCTGCATTGCTCAGCTAGTCACTGGATGAATTTAATGAGTTTGATGAAGCACTTATGATACACAAGGGGGTACTAGAAATGCAGCATTCTTTCCAGCTGTATGGAATATGTTAGCAAGTTGCATTATTTTATATTTTATTCTGTTTAAAGTCTAATAAAAATGTAGACAACTTCACTAGCTTTTAAAACATATTGAAGCTAGTTGTATCCATGTTGGAAAATAAAAGTTGCAATGCTTTGTAATTTCATGGGGAAGTAATGACACTATATAAATACATTCTAAAATTTTAAAATTATCAGCTACTCCATTTGTAAATGTACTCAGTTTTTAGCTACTTATGCTTTGTTCTAAGGAGTGGGTCAGTCACCTGATCGGGCACAGTGTGTAATTTAGTGAATATTTGAAGATCATGTTCTAACATGAGTAACCTGAAAAGTGATATTCATTAATTGCTGTATTGCTCGATAGAACATAAGAACATAAGTAGGAGGAGCAGGAGTAGGCCATAAGGCCCCTCGAGCCTGCTCTGCCATTTAATAAGATCATGGTTGATCTGATCATGGACTCAGCTCCACTTCCCTGCCGCTCCCCATAACCCATTATCCCCTTATCATTTAAGAAACTGTCTTATATTTATTTAATGTCCCAGCTTCCACAGCTCTCTGAGGCAGCGAATTCCATAGATTCACAACCCTGAGAGAAGAAATTTCTCCTCATCTCAGTTCTAAATGGGTGGCCCCTTATTCTAAGATTATGCCCTCTAGTTCTAGTCTCCCCCACCAGTAGAAACATCCTCTTTGCATCTACCTTGTCAAGCCCCCTCATAATCTTTCAATAAGATCATCTCTCATTCTTCTGAATTCCAATGAGTAGAAGCCCAACCTACTCAACCTTTCCTCATAAGTCAACCTGCTCATCCCCAGGACCAACCTAGTGAACCTTCTCTGAACTGCCTCCACAGCAAGTATATCCTTTCGTAAATATGGAAACCAAATCTGCACGCAGTATTCCAGGTGTGGCCTCACCAATACCCTGTACAGCTGTAACAAGATTTCCCTGCTTTTATACTCCATTCCCTTTGCAATAAAGGCCAAGATTCCATTGGCCTTACTGATCACTTGCTGTACCTGCATACTATCCTTTTGTGTTTCATGCATAAGTACCCCCAGGTCCCATTGTACTGCAGCACTTTGCAATCTTTCTCCATTTAAATAACTTGCTCTTTGATTTTTTTCTGCAAAAGTGCATGAGCTCACTACAGGGAATGTGTAATTATTTTTATATCCTGTGGATCTAATTTCTCCGGAAAAAATAACATTCTCATGATCAACTTTTTTGTTTCTTTAGTGCAGTCTATCTCTGAGGGCAGGTTATCAATAGAACAGCAACTACTTTGACAGGAATCGTGTTCATTTAGTAACTTGAAGCATCTTGCACTGTGGTTGTGGTTGAAACTTGTGCCATTAATTTGAATAATATAAACATTACATAGTTTATTCCTTCCCCTTTTGATATTTGGTGGGATGCTTGTTAGTGTAGAGGTTAATCCTTTTGACTGCCACAAACTTTGTATGTAAAGTTTCAACTGCATAGTGTTGACCTACATAACCCTGTACCATATGTGCGGGCCACATTGTTCGCATGCCCGACTATAATTCTATAGGGAATTATAGATCGGTCAGCCTGACATCGGTAGTGGGTAAAATGTTGGAATCAATTTATTAAGGATGTCATAGCAGTGCATTTGGAAAGAGGTGACATGATAGGTCCAAGTCAGCATGGATTTGTGAAAGGTAAATCATGCTTGACAAATCTTCTGGAATTTTTTGAGGATGTTTCCAGTAGAGTGGACAAGGGGGAACCAGTTGATGTGGTGTATTTGGACTTTCAGAAGGCTTTCGACAACGTCCCACACAAGAGATTAATGTGCAAAGTTAAAGCACATGGGATTGGGGGTAGTGTGCTGACGTGGATTGAGAACTGGTTGGCAGACAGGAAGCAAAGAGTAGGAGTAAATGGGGACTTTTCAGAATGGCAGGCAGTGACTAGTGGGGTACCGCAAGGTTCTGTGCTGGGGCCCCAGCTGTTTACATTGTACATTAATGATTTAGACGAGGGGATTAAATGTAGTATCACCAAATTTGCGGATGACACTAAGTTGGGTGGCAGTATGAGCTGCGAGGAGGATGCTATGAGGCTGCAGAGTGACTTGGCTAAGTTAGGTGAGTGGGAAAATGCATGGCAGATGAAGTATAATGTGGATAAATGTGAGGTTATCCACTTTTGGTTATAAAAACAGAGAGACAGACTATTATCTGAATGGTGACAGATTAGGAAAAGGGGAGGTGCAACAAGACATGGCACATCAGTCATTGAAGGTTGGCATGCAGGTACAGCAGGCGGTTAAGAAAGCAAGTGGCATGTTGGCCTTCATAGCGAGGGGATTTGAGTACAGGGGCAGGGAGGTGCTACTACAGTTGTACAGGGCCTTGGTGAGGCCACACGTGGAGTATTGTGTACAGTTTTGGTCTCCTAACTTGAGGAAGGACATTCTTGCTATTGAGGGAGTGCAGCAAAGGCTCACCAGACTGATTCCCGGGATGGTGGGACTGACCTATCAAGAAAGACTGGATCAACTGGGCTTGTATTCACTGGAGTTCAGAAGAATGAGAGGGGATCTCATATAAACGTTTAAAATTGTGACGGGTTTAGACAGGTTAGATGCAGGAAGAATGTTCCCAATGTTGGGAAGTTCAGAACCAGGGGTCACAGTCTAAGGATAAGGGGAAAGCCATTTAGGACTGAGATGAGGAGAAACCTCTTCACCCACAGAGTGGTGAACCTGTGGAATTCTCTACCACAGAAAGTTGTTGAGGCCAATTCACTAAATATATTCAAAAAGGAGTTGGATGTCGTCCTTACTACTAGGGGGATCAAGGGGTTATGGCGAGAAAGCAGGAAGGGGGTACTGAAGTTGCATGTTCAGCCATGAACTCATTGAATGGCGGTGCAGGCTAGAACGGCCAAATGGCCTACTCCTGCAACTATTTTCTATGTTTCGAACACTCCCAAAGCACGCGCTCTACTCGGAACTCCTACACGGCAAGCAAACCCCAGGTGGACGGAGGAAACATTTCAAGGACACCCTCAAAGTCTCCTCGATAAAGTGTAACATCCCCATCGGCACCTGGGAGTCCCTGGCCAAAGATCGCCCTAAGTGGAGGAAGAGCATCCGGGAGAGCGCTGAGCACCTCGAGTCTTGTCGTCGCCGAGAGCATGCAGAAAACAAGCGCAGGCAGCGGAAGGAGCGTGCGGCATGGATTGAAAATTAGTTAACTGACAGGAAACAGAGAGTAGGAATAAACGCTCCTTTTTCAGGGTGGCAGGCAGTGACGAGTGGGGTACCATAGGGCTTGGGCCCCAGCTATTCACAATATATATAACTGATTTGGATGAGGGAACCAAATGTAATATTTCCAAGTTTGCTGACGACACAAAACTAGGTGGGGTTGTGAGGAGGGTGCAAAGACGCTGCAAGGCGACTTTAGATAGGTTGAGTGAGTGGACAAATACATGGCAGATGCAGTATAACGTGGATAAATGTGAAGTTATCCACTTTGGTAGGAAAAACATAAGGACAAAGTATTATTTAAATGGTGATGGCTTGGGAAGTGTCGATGTACAGAGGGACTTGAAGAGGAAGGCAAATGATACGTTGGCCTTCATTGCAAGAGGATTTGAGTACAGGAACAAGGATTTCTTACTACAGTTACACAGGGCCTTGGTGAGACTGCACCTGGAATATTGTGTGCAGTTTTGGTCTCCTTACCTAAGAAAGGATATACTTGCTATAGAGGGAGTGCAGCAAAGGTTCACCAGACTGATCCCTGGGATGGCATGGCTGTCGTATGAGGAGAGATTGGGTCGACTAGGCCTGTTTAGAAGAATAAAAGGGGATCTCTTTGTAACGTATAAAATTCTGATGGGGTTGGATAGATTGGATGCGGGGAGGATGTTTCCCCTGGCTGGGCGGTCTAAAACAAGGGGTCACAGTCTCAGGATACGGGGGTAGGAAATTTAGGACTGAGATGAGGAGAAATGTTTTCACTCAGAGGGTGGTGAACCTGTGGAATTCTCTACCAGAGAAGGCTGTGGAGGCCAAGTCACTGAATATATTTAAAGAGATAGATAGATGGATATAAATTTCTAGACAAAAGGCATTAAGGGGTATGGGGAAAAAGTGGGAATATGGCATTGAGATAGAGGATCAGTCATGATCATATTGAATGGCTGTGCAGACTCGAAGGGCCAAATGGCCTACTACTGCTCCTATTTTCTATGTTTCTAAACTAAAAACCCCAGCCACCCTTTCCTTCAAAGACTGTCTGTCCCACCTGTGACCGAGACTGTAATTCCCATATTGGACTGTACAGTCACCTGAGAAGCAAGTCTTCCTCGATTTCAAGGGACTGCCTATGATGATACTGATTTTTAAATGCCATTCACACAAGTTTTGTGAAATTCAAATCTATGAACACGCTGCCTTCTCATCTTGATGTCATCATTGGTTTGATTCCCAAAGCCAAACATTTAACCCTGGTGGGTTTTTATCAATTCCTAGCCATTCATTGGCAGAATGCCCTAAAGGATTGGACACTTATCTCCATGAAGAAGGACCAACATTTGCTATAAGTGGATCATAAAACCATCCTTTTTGGCTAAGGAGTAGGGAAGGAAAATGCAGGGAATTCTCAGAGAAAAATTATCCCAGGGAGTCACAATGTACTAATTATACTACTGTATCAAATATAATTCATATATGTTGTACCATTCTTAATTTAAAATCCTCTCTTCACTTCCACCTGATTAGTATTAGCACTGCTGGCTTAAAATCCATGTACCTCCATCAGCTACTGTTAAGTCCACCTTTGTAATGTTTTCCCTTCCATATGGAAACATAGAAACATAGAAAATAGGTGCAGGAGTAGGCCATTCGAGCCTGCACCACCATTCAATAAGATCATGGCTGATCATTCCCTCAGTACCCCTTTCCCGTTTTCTCTCCATATCCCTTGATCCCCTTAGCCATAAGGGCCCTATCTAACTCCCTCTTGAATATATCCAATGAACTGGCATAAACAAATCTCTGCGGCAGGGAATTCCACAGGTTAACAACTCTGAATGAAGAGGTTTCTCCTAATCTCAGTCCTAAATGGCCTACCCCTTATCCTTAGACTGTGTCTCCTGGTTCTGGACTTCCCCAACATCGGGAACACTCTATCCGCATCTAACCTGTCCCGTCCCATCAGAATCTTACATGTTTCTACGAGATCCCCTCTCATCCTTCTAAACGCCAATGTATAAAGGCCCAGTTAATCCAGTCTCTCCTCATATGTCAGTCCAGCCATCCCTGGAATCAGTCTGGTGAATCTTCGCTGCACTCCCTCAATAGCAAGAACGTCCTTCCTCAGATTAAGAGACCAAAACAAAACACAATGTTCCAGGTGAGGCCTCACTAAGGCCCTGTACAACTGCAGTAAGACCTCCCTGCTCCTATACTCAAATCCCCTAGCTATGAAGGCCAACATACTATTTGCCTTCTTCACCGCCTGCTGTACCTGCATGCCAACTTTCAATGACTGATGAACCATGACACCCAGGTCTCGTTGCACTTCCCCTTTTCCTAATCTGCCGCCATTCAGATAATATTCTGTCTTCGCGTTGTTGCCCCCAAAGTGGATAACCTCACATTTATCCACATTATACTGCATCTGCCATGCATTTTCCCACTCACCTAACCTGTCCAAGTCACCCTGCAGCCTCTTAGCGTCCCCCTCACAGCTCACACCGCCAACCAGTTTAGTGTCATCTGCAAACTTGGAGATATTACTCAATTCCTTCATCTAAATCATTGATGTATATTGTAAATAGCTGGGGTCCCGCACTGAGCCCTGCGGCACTCCACTAGTCACTGCCTGCCATTCTGAAAAGGACCTGTTTATCCCGACTCTCTGCTTCCTGTCTGCCAACCAGTTCTCTCCCCACGTCAATATATTACCCCCAATACCATGTGCTTTGATTTTGCACACCAGTCTCTTGTGTGGGACCTTGTCAAAAGCCTTTTGAAAGTCCAAATACACCACATCCACCGGTTATCCCTTGTCTACTAGTTACATCCTCACAAAATTCCAGAAGATTTGTCCAGCATGATTTCCCCTTCATAAATTCATGTTGACTTGGACTGATCCTGTCACTGCTTTCCAAATGCGCTGCTATTTCGTCCTTAATAATTGATTCCAACATTTTCCCCACTACTGATGTCAGGCTAACCGATCTATAATTATCCGCTTTCTCTCTCCCTCCCTTTTTAAAAAGTGGTGTTACATTCGCTACCCTCCAGTCCATAGGAACTGATCCAGAGAATGATAGACTGTTGGAAAATGATCACCAATGCATCCACTATTTCTAGGGCCACTTCCTTAAGTACTCTGAGATGCAGACTATCAGGCCTCGGGGATTTATCGGCCTTCAAACCCATCAATTTCCCTAACATAATTTCCTGCCTAATAAGGATATCCTTCAGTTCCTCCTTCTCACTAGACCCTCAGTCCCCTCGTACTTCCGGAAGGTTATTTGTGTCTTCCTTAGTGAAGACAGAACCAAAGTATTTGTTCAATTGGTCTACCATTTCTTTGTTCCCCATTATAAATTCACCTGAATCCGACTGCAAGGGACCTACGTTTGTCTTCACTAACCTTTTTCTCTTCACGTATCTATAGAAGCTTTTGCAGTCAGTTTTTATGTTCCCGGCACGCTTCTTCTCGTACTCTATTTCCCCCCTCTTAATTAAACCCTTTGTCCTCCTCTGCTGAATTCTAAATTTCTCCCTTTCCTCAGGTTTGCTGCTTTTTCTGGCCAATTTATATGCCTCTTCCTTGGATTGAACACTATCCTTAATTTCCTTTGTTAGCCACAGTTGAGCCACCTTCCCCGCTTTATTTTTACTCCTATATTCTATAAATCCTAAATTCTTTATTCTATTAGTCCTATATTCTATTAAATTGATAATATCTATAATTGGGAGTAATTAGAAAACAGTTTAATTTGAGGGGTTGATATTACTATTAGAGTAAAGCTCGAGTGGTTTCGTCATCTGAACCCCATTTTAGTTGATGCAGGATGGCATCCAAGTTAAAGGATTAATTCTTGTTTGTAATTGCTGGGTGACAACAGCTGATTTAAGGGAAATAATGTTATTGGTGTGTAATAGAAAAGCAGAACTATATAGCTATAGTTGTGGAAAGTTTCTTGCCAGACGGAAATGACTCTTTCCTCAAGCCTTTCTCTGCTTTTCGTCTGATTTGCATACCATAAACTTTATGCAAACTTTCACGTTGCAGCCATTCCAGCAGCTTTGTGCAAAATGGTACATCGTCGCAGCGGCTACAAGGTTTGCATTTTGGCAAATTATTATTACCCGATTATGGGAATATTTCACTTTGGTGAACACTGCATTCACTGAAATGTTTGTCCAGGTGACCAGCGTTTAAAAGTAAACCAATTACAGTCACTTTCAGTATCATCTAATGAGCGTCTTCTATTTGTCTACAAAACTACTGCCATTTAAAATAGTTTATGGAAATCATTCATGACTGTTAAAAATGAGCATGTGCTTTGCTTGTTTTGTAAAGAAAAATACAAAAAATATTGGAAACCAATTTCTGTGATATGACCAGATATGTTGAGGGACGGTGGGGTGGTGGTGTTTGGTTGTCAAATAATTAAATAATACGGGGAACACGTCCCTAACACACCTCGCATGTGCCTGCTGCCTTTTTAATGTGCTTCCCCATTCCCCTCAAGGAAGCCTTCAGCCTCCCCAGCCCCGATCAAAGCCTCCCACCGCCCCAAGCCCTTCCAATTGCTGACCTCTCTCCCTCCAACCCCCACCCCCTTTACCGGCAATCACGGCCTCTCTTCCCTCCTCCCGATCGCTAGGGACGATCCAGAATCCCTGGCTGCAGTCTCCTGCCGCTCTTGTTCCCTCCTGGTTGCCAGCTGCCGAGCGGGAAACGGATCAAAAAAATGTTGTTGAGGTCTTGCCATTAAACTAGTCAGGACCTTCGCATTCCCGGCCTAGCTGGGTTCTTCGGCTGTTTTTGGCCCCTCCTCGCCTTCCCATAAATATCAGCAGCCAATGACTCTTATTTCAGTAAACAGATAGCAGTGTGAGGTAACAGATCCTCTTGGTTGTACAGTATACACCAGGGCTGTTCTAATCCTATATGAACTCTGCACATGTGGCCCCCATAAATGACACGGGGTGGATTTTGCTCTGTCATAGGATTATACAATAATATCATTGATAATGGCTAAACCCCAAGGTACCTGGTTACAACTGAGCTCCTATCTCTGCATTCGTGCAATACTGTGGCTTTTTTTAAATAGTTAGATTTACAAGCAAAGCTCACAGCTTATACACACTCTATACTGGAACAGCAGTTGCCAGGAAGTACTTAGATGATCCATGTACAGAATCAGTTGCCTGATTATCTTTGTAAATGTATTATTAATGGAAGGCATTGATTGCTAGTTCATCAGTTGGTGTGTGAACTGTTAAGCACAAGTGAGCAGAATGAGTGGATTTAATAGACAGGTTTTGATTACAAGAAGGATATTCAACTTAAACATTTGTCTGCATGTCACTGGAAAAAGATCTGTCAACAGGAGAGTCAGCTGTAATACAGTCGTAGATTATCTTGAAATAAGCTATATCTATTGTGGTGCCAGAAAAGACAATCTGGACTGAAAGTTACTCCTCTATTGAGTTAAAAAAGAATCTACATTCTTCTACTTGCATAATCACTCTTATTAATTAACATAATCACTCTAATTAATTAACAATTAACTCTTTACTGTAGTAGTTCATTTGAACACTGTCCTTCCTGTTTGGGGATTAGGAAAATGTTTTAGTCTCTAGGCGAGAGGGTGAAAGTGCCACATGTTGTGAAATCTTGGTAAGGAAATGCGAAGACTGCTGGCTTCAAACCACGCCAACAATTGGCAGAAGCCTGGCCAGTGGGTGGTGTTTCAGTGCTCTCTTCAAAACAAATAATACACAGCATTGAGAAAAAGGCACAAGAAAGATTATCTCAAATTATAGTGGACTGTGTGACTCAGAGAAATGGCATTTTGTAAAATTTGGTACAAGGGTATTGTTGTATTTAATGTTGAGAATGTTTGAGTTGATGTATATTTATTTTTTGTAAAGAAATTATATTAGTACAGTATTGGTATAAGGAGTTTTGATGAGACTCTATAGCATTAGGTAAAAGGAACCCTTCTGATTTAAAGTTCTACTGATAATGCATGTATATGAGGACACCATGAGTTGCAAAAGAGAAGTCTGAAACTTAAAAATAAATTAAACTTTATTCTTTTCATTAAAATGAGAGGGGCAAATTAATGTACCTGCAATATCACTAAGATTCCCTCTTAAGATACCCCATGCTGTCTTGCAGTGCACTGTAGCTGTCTATGCTACTGTAATTTACTTTATCTGAAAATCAGAGAACAGAATGAAACAACACAAACATTACCAAATAAAAACTTAATTTTAAATGGATCTCTGGGTGAACAAATCCCTTCCTAAATCCAGACATTTCTCTTCATCAAACTGTGTAGAATCTTTGTTGAGTGAATTAGTACCTGAACAAATGTTCCCATTGAACCTCCCAAACTGTGCATTGTGGCCCATATACACCTCTTGAGTCTTAGCTAGCTGGCCATGAAGCTCCAATAACTGCTTGTATTTGTATTTATGCTTCTTACTCTGCTGATCCCTCCTGTCTGAATTTTGCCTCGAGTTTGGGAAAATCTTTATTGGCACTGCTCCCTCATTAAAGATAATCCGAGTCAAAGATGAAAATTACAGGACTGTTCATTTAAAATTTGTATGTGGCTCCATCGTATGCACCCAAGTGATACAAAAAGACAAAAGCCCTCATTAATAAATTTCTGTTTCCGGGAGAGATGTAAAATTAGGCTGCCGATTCACTATCGCTGTTTTATGCTATTGCACAAAGTCAAAATCTACCCCATTTAACACTGAGAACTTAGTGATCCAATCCCAAGACTGAAACATTACAGTTTCACAATATATAATTACGTAAGTTAGAGGATGTGAGAAAGGACCATTTTCTATATGAAAATGTCCACAGCTGCCATGCTTTATTGCACAATATTTAAGCTGAATGCAATTTTAAATTGGTTTGATACCATGCTGTGCACTGTTGATGAATACTTAGTACTGAACGTGATGCTGAATATTGGACGTCTGGCTTCAATGCCCATTATTGATTCTGTTCCTTTCAAAACCTTAGAATAATGCAGTACAAGCTCCAAGACAAGTTTCATTTCCTGGTTAGAATAAAATGCTTCTTTCTTGGTCTTCAACAAGCTTGTTGTATTGGAAGCCAAGATTGTAAGGAGCTATAAGATGCTGATTTTGTGTTTCTGCTCTGTTTGATGTTTATTATGAGGTTCACTAACATTAATGCAGCTGTTTCCTGCCAAGTTGTTTGATTGTGGATGTTGCCAAGTTCCTAGAAGTTTCGCGACTAGAAGTACAACATTTCTTTATTAGGCAAGCTGCACTAAACATCACAAAATGTAAACCAACCAATACTGTGAGATAAAATAAAGACTGCAATAAAGTGGAAACATATGAAATGGCTATTTTTACATGTTTACATAGAAGTTGTAAACAAGATTTATAAATTTGCAGGAATTAGAGATCAAGCAAACTATAACCGCAAAGGAATTGCTGTTTCAGTTATAAACATTTTTTTATCATGTTCAATTAAACAATGGTAATCCCTATTCCTGTACAAGATAAATAACTTGATGATTTAAAAGGTTATATCATTATGATCAGCCATGATCATTTGAATGGTTGTGCAGGCTCGAAGGGCCGAATGGCCTACTCGTGCACCTATTTTCTATGTTTCTATTATACATATTCTTCTAGTTTAGTTTGTTTTAAGTAAGTTAAATAAGTACAATTATTGAAATGATTTTAATTTGCTTCTTGTTTCGACAGACCCAGCAGTCCTCAGGGGAAGACATGGAGATATCAGATGATGAAACAAGTACGAGTCCAATAACCAGCGCAGAATGTTCTGAAACTATAGTAGTCAGCTCCTCTGCTTCTGCTATACCTATACCACCACCAGGATTCCACCCACTACCCCCTCCACCGCAAACAGGATTTCCATTGCCGCCACCTCTTCCTCCCCCTCCCCCTCCACCTCCAGCCCATCCCACTGTTGCTGTTCCACCCCCTCCACTTCCTGCTCGGCCAGACTTGTGCCCTCCTGGAGTACCCCCTCCTCCTCCTCCACCTCCGCCTCCTCCTCCTCCTCCACCGCCACCACCCCCTCCCATGCTCCCTCACCTTCATCCATTCCCCCCCAACATGTATCCGCTGATGTCCATGGACCTAATGAACTGCATAGGCAACCAATGGGGGAGCATGCAGATGTCCTTTCAGATGCAGACTCAGATGTTGAGCCGTATGATGCAAGGTCAAGGGCCATCTCCTTACCCACCATTCATGACTGGTGGAATCAATCTGCAGTTTGGAAATATGCAACCGTACCGCCCATATCTGATGGGTTCAAGTCTTGCTCAAAGTCAGCAATGGACTCCGTTGCCAAAGTTTGATCCCACCGTCCCACCACCTGGTTATGAACTCAAGAAAGAGGATCCTCACAAAGCCACCATTGATGGAGTCCTACTGGTGGTTATGAAGGAACTTAAGAACATAATGAAGAAAGACTTGAACCGCAAAATGGTTGAGATGGTGGCATTTAGGACTTTTGATGAATGGTGGGAGAGGAAGGAACGCAAAGCAAAGGTAAGCTACTTGTTTCACATGTAAACCATTCTTAAAATAGTTAGATATCTCTATTGAAAACTTATCAATGCAAGAGCTTGCACATAAAGATTTATATTGCTAGTTGATCAGTAAAGATATTTGAGCCCAGACTTTCCGATTGGTGTCATTTTAACTATGGTATTAATCCATTTATTTTAAATGGCTTAATACCAATGTTACAATAACAAAAGGGCAATAGGCTTAGATTTCCTATTGCCGATTGTGATCATTTGGTTTGGAATTGTGCGCTCTATCTTGTAAAGCAATGATCTCAAAAATAGTTGGCTGCAGCTTTCTTGAACCAAGAATTAAATTGTTTCGCAATAAAATGTTGTCGCTTCTCTGCAGCAGATTAGTATTGGCTACTAGAGGGGAAAAAATCAACACAATACAGGCTAGACTAGATCAAACTAAATGCTCAACATGAATAGATGTATATTTAACGAAAGAACTCTCATTTAGGACCTGTTTTTGAACATTCAATCAGTTGTTTCTCGGGATTAAGCGGGTTGGCAACAGCCTCATTCTTCACAGGTTTTTAACAACATTTTATGTCTTGAATTTGATGCTTTCCAGGTGTTGTGTTTGACAGCCAACGTGCAAAGGTTCAGAAACCCATGTTAATAGTTTGGCTACTATGTGAGGCATATTTATCAACTGAAGAAACTTGGACAAGAGTAATTCAAACTTAACCAAACAGGAAACTACCAGTTGGTGTTATTGCTAAATTCCTTGCTACTTCAAAACATTTGTTCAGGACTGACATATGAGGAGAGACTGGATCAACTGGGCCTGTATTCACTGGAGTTTAGAAGGATGAGCGGGGATCTCAGAGAAACATATAAAATTATGACGGGACTACACAGGTTAGATGCAGGAAGAATGTTCCCGATGTTGGGGAAGTCCAGAACCGGGGACATAGTCTAAGGATAAGGGGTAAGCCATTTAGGACTGAGATGAAGAGAAACTTATTCACTCAGAGAGTTGTTAACCTGTGGAGTTCCCTACCGCAGAGAGTTGTTGATGCCAGTTCATTGGATATATTCAAGAGGGAGTTCGATATGGCCCTTATGGCTAAAGGGATCAAGGGGTATGGAGAGAAAGCAGGAAAGGGGTACTGAGGTGAATGATCAGCCATGATATTGAATGGTGGTGCAGGCTCGAAGGGCCGAATGGCCTACTCCTGCATCTATTTTCTATGTTTCACAGAATTTTTGCTGCTTGTATCAGTCTTATTCTCACAGCTAAATGACTGCTCCTTCAAACCTTGCTAAAATATATTTGAATATTATTTGGAAAAATCATAGCCTGGATATTAACAGGGACAGGTTACATAGGCGGGGGTGATGAGGAGTTTAGGACTGGATACACGGAAGTCCCGTGCCATACGTCTTTTGTCCTTGACCGGTTCCTTGCCTAGATATATAGAAAATAGGTGCAGGAGCAGGCCATTCGGCCCCTCGAGTCTGCACTACCATTCAATAAGATCATGGCTGATCATGCCAATCAGCCTGATTGACAGGCTTGGCTTCCAGTCAGATGGAAAGGGCTTTGGAGCTGGCCACAGGACCAACTCGGTCCGATCCACGACCCCGGGAGCAGGGATTCAATCCTCGGGAGGGTAGGGGCAATCCCTGACCCCGGAAATCTTTGGGGCAGAGGGAGGGGAGGAGGGGGGGCAGGAATCTTGTGGGGCCGGGAGGAACCACCCATGCTCCTCCTGCCCACAGTGAGTGCTGTAAAGGTATTTGCCTTCACCCCGAAGATGTCCTTGCCTCCCTTCAGCTGCTGGGTTTCCTGAGATAGGGAAACCCGACAGGCCACAGTTAAACGTAAAACAGGTTAAATTAGAGGTTGCCGGCCTCATTAATATATTTAAATTGTAACCCGCCTCCTGCCCATCCCGTGTCCCACCTCAGAAGTGGTCGAGTTTGAGATTTTTAAAATTGTAACCTTTGATCCGGCCCCAACCTACCTGTTTTTGGGTATTAAAATCCAACCCAATATATTTTACGGTACATGTGGCACTATCGTTTGACTCCAAATCAGATGGTTATGAATTCAAGTCCCGGCCTACTACAACAACAACAACAACTTGTGTGTTTATATATAGCACCTTTTAATGTAGTTAAAAAGTCCCAAGGCACTTCATAGGAGTGTTAAAAAACAAAAATTTGACACTGAGCCACATAAGCAGAAATTAGGGCAGATGACCAAAAATGTTGTCAAAGAGGTAGATTTTAAGCAGTGTCTTAAAGGAAGAACGTGAGGTAGAGAGGTTTATGAAGGGGAATTCCAGAGCTTAGAATCATAAAATCATAGAAATTTACAGCACAGAAGGGCGTTTCGGCCCATCATGTCCGCCCCGGCTGACCTAGAGCTATCCAGCCTAATCCCACTTTCCAGCTCTTGGTCTATAGCCCTGTAGGTTATGGTACTTTAAGTGTGCATCCAAATATTTTTTAAATGTGCTGTGGGTTTCTGCCTCTACCACCCTTTTAGGCAGTGAGTTCCAGACCCCCACCGCCCTCTGGGTGAAGACATTTCCCCTCATATCTCCTCTAAACCTTCCCCAATTACTTTAAATCTATGCACCCTGGTTGTTGTACCTCGCCAAGGGAAACCGGTCCTTCCTATCCACTCTTTCCAGGCCTCTCATAATTTTATACATCTCAATAAGGTCTCCCCTTAGCTTCCTCTGTTCCAAAGAAAACAGACCCAACATCTCCAATCTTTCCTCATAGCCAAAATTCTCCAGTCCAGGCAACATTCTTGTAAATCTCCTCTGCACCCTTTCCAGTGCAATCACATCTTTCCTGTAATGTGGTGACCAGAACTGCACACAGTATTCCAGTTGCAGCCTAACCAGTGTTTTATACAGTTCAAGCATAACCTCCTTGCTCTTGTATTCTGTGCCTCGACTTATAAAGGCAAGTATTCCATATGCTTTCTTAACCACCTTATCGACTTGGCCTGCTACCTTCGGGGATCTGTGGACCTGCACTCTAAAGTCCCTTTGTTCCTCTACACTTTTCAATGTCTTACCATTTAATGTGTATTCCATTGTCTTGTTAGACCTCCCCAGATGCATTACCTCACACTTATCCAGATTGAATTCAATTTGCCACTGTTGTGCCCACTTGACCAGTACATTGGTATCTTCTTGCAGTCTGCAGTTTTCTTCTTCATTATCAACCACACAGCCTATTTTAATGTCATCTGCAAACTTCTTAATCAAACCCCCAACATTCAAGTCCAAGTCATTGATATATACCACAAAAAGCAAGGGACCCAGCACTGATCCCTGCAGAACTCCACTGGATACAACCTTCCAGTCACACAAACACCCATCAACCATTACCCTTTGCTTCCTGCCTCTGAGCCAATTTTTGATCCAACGTGCCACTTTGTTCTAGATCCCATGAGCTATTAATTTAGGGCCTAGACTACTGAAGGCACGGATACCAGTGGCTGTGAGATTATAATCAAGGTTGCTCAAGACTGCAGAATTAGAGCAGGCAGAAATCTCAGGGGGTTGTAGGACAGGTGGAGATTACAGAGGTAGGGAGTGGCGAGGCCATGGAGGGATTTGAAATCAACGATGAGAATTTTGAAATCGACGCATTGCTTAATCGAGAGCCAATGTAGGTCAGCGAGCACAAGAGTGATTGGTGAGTGGGACTTGGTATGAGTTAGGACACGGGCAGTCACGTTTTGGATGACCTCAAGTTTACGTAGGGTAGAACATGGGAGGCCAGCCAGGAGTGCATTGGGATAGTCAAGTCTAGAGGTAACAGAGGCTTGAATGAAGGTTTCAGCAGCAGTTGAGTTGAGACAGGGAGACGGGCAATGTTAGAGGTGGAAATAAGGTGGAAATTAGTTATGCCGTGGATGTGTGGTTGGAAGCCCATTTCAGGGTCAAATATGGCACCAAGGTTACGAACAGTGTGGTTCAGCCTCAGACAGATGTTAGGGAGAGGGATGGAGTCAGTGATTAGGGAATGGAGTTTGTGGTGGGGACCGAAAACAATGGCTTCGCTCTTCCCAATATTTAATTGGAGAAAATTTCTGCTCAACCAGAGTTGGATGTCGGACAAGCAGTCTGAAAATTTAGAGACCGTGGAGGGGTCGAGAGAAGTGATGGTGAGGTAGAGCTGGATATTATCAGCGTACATGTGGAAACTGATGCTGTGTTTTCAATTTTCAGATGATGTCACCAAGGGGCAGCATATAGGTGAGAAATAGGACGGGGCCAAGGATAGATAACCATGTGGGAACAGGAAGAGAAGCCATTGGAGGTGATTCTCTGGCTACGATTAGATAGATAAGAATGAAACCAAGCGAGTGCAGTCCCACTCAGCTGAACGATGGTGGAGGGGCATTGGAGAAGGAAGTCAAAGGCTGCACACAGGTCGAGAAGGATGAGGAGAGAGAGTTTGCTTTTGCCACAGTCACAAAGGATGTCAGATGTGACTTTGATGAGAGCCATTTCTGTACTGTGGCAGGGATGGAAACCTGATTAGAGGGATTCAAACATGAAGGTGCAGGAAAGATAGGCACAGATTTGGAAGGCAATAACACGTTCAAGGACTGGAGAGGAAAGGGAGGTTGGAGATGGGGTGGTAGCTAGCAAGCACAGTGGGGTCAAGGGTTGGTTTTTTGAGAGGGGTGATGACCGTAGATTTGAAGAAGAGGGGGACAGTTCCTGAGGAGAGAGAACCGATAACAATGTCAGCTAACATGGGAGCCAGAAAAGAAAGTTGGGTGGTCAGCAGTTTGGTGGGAATAGGGTCAAGGAAGCAGGAAGTGGGTCTCCTGGACAAGATGCGTGTGGAGAGATCATCAGGGGAGATCGGAGAGAAACTGGAGAAAGATGCAAGTTCAGGGCTAGAGCAGGGGGGAATCTTAGAGGAAGTTTGGCCCTGTAGGTTAGGGAAAGGAAGGAAGTGGCAGAGGCAGCTGATCGGATGGTCTTAATCTTCGAGGCAAATAAGTCCATGAGTTCCTCGCACTTGTTCTTGGAGGCGAGGGTGGAGGAGACAGGGGAGAGGGGTTTAAGAAGACAAGTAGCAGTTGAGAATAGTAGCCGGATGTTATATTTGCATTACAGAATGATTCTGGAATAGTGAGCAGTTTTGGCAGACGAGAGCAGGACCGATAATGTGGTCCAGCCAGATGAATGGCTAAACCGGTTGTCCGCCATGTCTGTTCAAGTCTGCGTCCCTTGGACTTAAAGGAGTGAAGTTGTGGGCCGCATCGGGAAACAACCAGGGTGAGAGGGAGTAGTTATTTTAATAGGGACTAGGGCATCGAAGGTGGTGATAAGGATGTGGTTGAGCAACTCGGTAGCTGCAGAAATGTCATAGTAAATGGAGGGCCAAAGACTGTACAGTTTGAATTTCGTAAGTGCAGTTGTAAGAGTTTGGAGAGAGTATTTTCCAGGGGCGGGCACAGAAGGAAGTAGACTTGAAGGGGGATGGAGAGCGATACAAGGAAGTGGTCAGAGATGGCCTTAACTGCGATTGACAATGGGAGTAGCAAGGCCACGAGAGATGGCAAGGTTCAGGGGGTGGAGATGGGAAGTTAACATGGAGGGAAAGATTGAGGGAGGATATGAGGATAGTGAAGTCAGTGGAGAGAGAGCATGATGGGGGATGAAGTCACCGAGGTTGAGAAGTCGCTTGGTGCAAAGGCTGAGGGAGGGAAAGCAATGAAGATATCTCGGTGATAAAATGTTTATGGTACTTGGGTGGGTGGTAGAGAACGAGAATCTTAAATGAAAGTTGAGATGGGTGAAATAAGGTGAAATACTCAAAGGAGGAGAAAGTGATTTGGTGAAGAGAGCCACACCGCTATCACGGCGGTCTGGGCGGGGCAACATAGAAACATAGAAAATAGGTGCAGGAGTAGGCCATTCAGCCCTTCTAGCCTGCACCGCCATTCAATGAGTTCATGGCTGAACGTGCAACTTCAGTACCCCCTTCCTGCTTTCTCGTCATACCCCTTGATCCCCCTAGTAGTAAGGACTTCATCTAACTCCCTTTTGAATATATTTAGTGAATTGGCCTCAACTACTTTCTGTGGTAGAGAATTCCACAGGTTCACCACTCTCTGGGTGAAGAAGTTTCTCCTCATCTCGGTCCTAAATGGCTTACCCCTTATCCTTAGGCTGTGACCCCTGGTTCTGGACTTCCCCAACATTGGGAACATTCTTCTTGCATCTAACCTGTCTAAACCCATCAGAATTTTAAACATTTCTATGAGGTCCCCTCTCATTCTTCTGAACTCCAGTGAATACAAGCCCAGTTGATCCAGTCTTTCTTGATAGTTCAGTCCCACCATCCCGGGAATCAGTCTGGTGAATATTCGCTGCACTCCCTCAATAGCAAGAATGTCCTTCCTCAAGTTAGGAGACCAAAACTGTACACAATACACCAGGTGTGGCCTCACCAAGGCCCTGTACAACTGTAGCAATACCTCCCTGCCCCTGTACTCAAATCCCCTCGCTATGAAGGCCAACATGCCATTTGCTTTCCTAACCGCCTTCTGTACCTGCATGCCAACCTTCAATGACTGATGTACCATGACACCCAGGTCTCGTTGCACCTCCCCTTTTCCTAATCTGTCACCATTCAGATAATAGTCTGTCTCTCTGTTTTTACCACCAAAGTGGATAACCTCACATTTATCCACATTATACTTCATCTGCCATGCATTTGCCCACTCACCTAACCTATCCAAGTCACTCTGCATCCTCCTCGCAGCTCACACTGCCACCCAACTTAGTGTCATCCGCAAATTTGGAGATACTACATTTAACCCCCTCATCTAAATCATTAATGTACAATGTAAACAGCTGGGGCCCCAGCACAGAACCTTGCGGTACCCCACTAGTCACTGCCTGCCGTTCTGAAAAGTACCCATTTACTCCTACTCTTTGCTTCCTGTCTGACAACCAGTTCTCAGTCCACGTCAGCACACTACCCCCAATCCCATGTGCTTTAACTTTGCACATTAATCTCTTGTGTGGGACCTTGTCAAAAGCCTTCTGAAAGTCCAAATATACCACATCAACTGGTTCTCCCTTGTCCACTTTACTGGAAACATCCTCAAAAAATTCCAGAAGATTTGTCAAGCATGATTTCCCTTTCACAAATCCATGCTGACTTGGACCTATCATGTCACCTCTTTCCAAATGCGCTGCTATGACATCCTTAATAATTGATTCCATCATTTTACCCACTACTGAGGTCAGGCTGACCGGTCTATAATTCCCTGTTTTCTCTCTCCCTCCTTTTTTAAAAAGTGGGGTTACATTGGCTACCCTCCACTCGATAGGAACTGATCCAGAGTCAATGGAATGTTGGAAAATGACTGTCAATGCATCCGCTATTTCCAAGGCCACCTCCTTAAGTACTCTGGGATGCAGTCCATCAGGTCCTGGGGATTTATCGGCCTTCAATCCCATCAATTTCCCCAATACAATTTCCCGACTAATAAAGATTTCCCTCAGTTCCTCCTCCTTACTAGACCATCTGACCCCTTTTATATCCGGAAGATTGTTTGTGTCCTCCTTAGTGAATACCGAACCAAAGTACTTGTTCAATTGGTCTGCCATTTCTTTGTTCCCCGTTATGACTTCCCCTGATTGTAACTGCAGGGGACCTACGTTTGTCTTTACTAACCTTTTTCTCTTTACATATCTATAGAAACTTTTGCAATGCGCCTTAATGTTCCCTGCAAGCTTCTTCTCGTACTCCATTTTCCCTGCCCTAATCAAACCCTTTGTCCTCCTCTGCTGAGTTCTAAATTTCTCCCAGTCCCTGGGTTCGCTGCTATTTCTGGCCAATTTGTATGCCACTTCCTTGGCTTTAATACTATCCCTGATTTCGCTTGATAGCCACGGTTGAGCCACCTTCCCTTTTTTATTTTTACGCCAGACAGGAATGTACAATTGTTGTAGTTCATCCATGCGGTCTCTAAATGTCTGCCATTGCCCATCCACAGTCAACCCCTTAAGTATCATTCACCAATCTATCCTAGCCAATTCACGCCTCATACCTTCAAAGTTAGTTACCCTTCTTTAAGTTCTGGACCATGGTCTCTGAATTAACTGTTTCATTCTCCATCCTAATGCAAGTGGTGGAAGGTATAGCCAGGGGGGTGGGACCTCAAGGGTAAGGTTTCTTCGCCCCTCAGCCAATTTTCTGTCAGGGCCATGATGTTGATGCAATCATCGACGATAAGCTCATGGATGGCAAGGGCCTTGTTCACAAGTGAACGGATATTCTGGAGGGAGATGCGGAGAGGGTCGGTGCTGGCTGACTTACTGCCAGCATCCACAAGGTCAGCGCTTGGAGGGGTGAGTTGAACAGGGAGGAGATTTACAAGATTAGGCCCCAGTGGGCGCGCTGGCTAGGAAGGTCGGCGCAAGAGTATGATGGGACAGTTGGGATTGCTGCTCGTGAGGAGGCAGCGATGAGTGCCATGATGCCAAGAGAGGCAATGGGGGATGCTGTAGGCTTATCTCAGAGGGGATCAAGCCTGGGACAGCGGCGGGAGAGTAGAAAGGTCGAAGAGTGATGAAGGATTGGGGTAGGGATTTGGGAGGGAAGAGTATCCAAGAGAGGAGGCATGCGTACAGTTCCATTCGCCATATTATAAAAAGGATATAGAGCACTGGAGAGGTTGCAGAGAGGATTTACAAGGATGATACCAGAAATGCGAGTATACATATCAGGAAAGGATGAACAGACTGGGTCTCTTTTCTCCTGAAAAAAGAAGGCTGAAGGGTGACCTAATAGAAGTCTTTAAAATTATGAAAGGTTTTGATAGAATAGATACAGAAAATGTTTTCACTTGTGGAGAAGAGCATAACTAGAGGCAATTAATATAAGATAGTCACCAAGAAATCCAATAGGGAATTCAGAAGAAAATTCTTTACCCAATGATTGGTGAGAATGTGGAACTCGCTACCACAGGGAGTGGTTGAAGCGAATAGTATAAATGCATTTAAGAGGAGGCTAGACAAGCCTCCTCTTAGAGTAAGTTGTGGGGTCACTTCTGAGTTATGCTTGCCAAACACAACATTGAAGCACAGTGCTTGATTGAGAATGGTTTATCATGGGGTATCTAAAGAGAGCAGAAAAATATTAGCATGGTGGGTATGCGGAAGAGGAATGTTTGGGGCAAGTGATTTAGTGCAGCGTGATATCTTGGGACAGATTCTGTGACTGTCTACACTTGTCATGTGTACCATGCTGTGCTTCCTAAATACTGCAATTTTGCATAGGATTTTTGGAAGCAGTGGAAATCGTATTTTCTGAGCAATAACAAATCACTTACCTGAGGAATGTTCTAGCATCATCAGAAATGAGCCTACTAATCACCACCAGTAAAATGTGTTTTCAGACAGTCGTTCTATTGCAATTTCAAAAATTGCAGCCAGTTTCTACATAAGTGAGTTACCATACCTGTGCTTATAAATTACAATAATCATTTAGTTAGTGGAATCTTGAGAGATGGATAAAGGTGGCTAATCCTGTCAAATTTGCATAATCCATGTTATTTGCAATGATTGGCAACAGCAGCTTGTATTTATATAGCACTTTTAATTTAAAAAATGTCGCAAGGCGCGATACAGAATGGAAAGGAAATAATAAAATAACATGGATAAGAGAATTAATACTGGGCTAGGGTGGGAAATGCCCACCTTGTTCTGGGTTCCCCCACAAGAGGAAATAAATTCTCTGTATCTACCCTATTGAATCCTTTTATCATTTTAAACACCATATAATGTTAAATATTCTACAGCACAGAAACAGGCCATTCGGCCCATCTGATATATACCGTGTTTATGCTCCACATAAGCCTCCTTCCGCCCTACATCATCGAACCCTATCAGCATATCCTTCTATCCTTCCCCTCATGTGCTTAGGTAGCTTCTCCTTAAATGCACCTGTGCTCTTTCCCTCAACTACTCTTGTGATATTGTGTTCTACATTCTTACTACTCTTTGTGAAATAATTTTATCCTGAATTTTCTATTTATTTATTAGTGACTATCTTATATTTATGACCTCTAGTTGTGGAAACATTTTCTCTACCTCTACCTCCATTAGTTCACCCCTCAGCCTCTTTTCTAGAGAAAAGAGCCTTAGCCTGTTTAGCCTTTCTTGATGAATATATCTTCCCTGTGAATCTTTTTTGCACCTTCTCCAGTGCCTCTCTATATCCTTTTTTTATAATATGACGACAGAATTGTACACAGTACTCCAAATGTGGTCAAACCAAGATTCTGTACAAGTTCAACATTATTTCTCTGCTTTTCAATTCTATCCTTCTAGAAATGAGCCTCAGTGTTTGCTTTGCTTTTTTCTGACCTTATTAACCTGTGTCGCTACTTTTATTGATTTATTAATGTCTTCTTGTAATTTGTTAATATTAACAACCCCCCAATTTGTGTCATCTGCAAATTTTAAAATTGCACTTCCGACTCCTGAGTCAAACTTGTTAATGTAATTGGTGAACAACAGTGGTCCCAGCACCGATTCCTGTGGAACACCACTTCCTACCTTTTGCCACTCTGAGTAGCTGCTCTTAATCCATACTTTCTGTTTTCTGTTTTGTCGTCAGTTTGCTATCCATTCTGCTTCTTGTCCCCTGACACTACATGCTCTGATCTTAGTCATGAATCTACGATGCTGTACCTTATCAAAGGCCTTTTTGAAAATCTTTATATATTTCATCTACTGTATTACCCTAAGGTTGATCAAACATAAAATCCATGCTTTAAAAAAATGTATTCGTTCACTACTCTTTCTTATATTTTCAGTCTCTAGATATTTTTCTATTACATTTTTGAGTAAAGATTTCAATATCTTTCTTATCACTGACGTTAAGCTAACTGGTCTATCGTTCCCTGAAATGTTTCTATATCTTTTTTAAAATATAGGAATGAAATTAGCTGTCCGCCAGTCCTCTGGGACTATTCTCTTTTCTAATGAATTTTTAAATATGTGAAGACAAACGTAGGTCGCTTGCAGTCGGATTCAGGTGAATTTATAATGGGGTATAAAGAAACGGCAGACCAATTGAACAAATACTTTGGTTCTGTCTTCACGAAGGAAGACACAAATAACCTTCCAGAAATACTAGGGGACAGTAGGACTAGTGAGAAGGAGGAACTGAAGGATATCCTTATTAGGCGGGAAATTGTGTTGGGGAAATTGATGGGATTGAAGGCCGATAAATCCCCGGGGCCTGATAGTCTGCATCCCAGAGTACTTAAGGAAGTGGCCCTAGAAATAGTGGATGCATTGGTGATCATTTTCCAACAGTCAATTGACTCTGGATCAGTTCCTATGGACTGGAGGGTAGCTAATTAAAAAGGAGGGAGAGTGAAAACGGGTAATTATAGACCGGTTAGCCTGACATCAGTAGTGGGGAAAATGTTGGAATCAATCATTAAGGATGAAATAGCAGTGCATTTGGAAAGCAGTGACAGGATCGGACCAAGTCAGCATGGATTTATGAAAGGGAAATCATGCTTGACGAATCTTCTGGAATTTTTAGAGGATGTAACTAGTAGAGTGGACAAGGGAGAACCAGTGGATGTGGTGTATTTGGACTTTCAAAAGGCTTTTGACAAGGTCCCGCACAAGAGATTGGTGTGCAAAATCAAAGCACATGGTATTGGGGGTAATGTATTGACGTGGATAGAGAACTGGTTGGCAGACAGGAAGCAGAGAGTCGGGATAAATGGGTCCTTTTCAGAATGGCAGGCAGTGATTAGTGGAGTGCCGCAGGGCTCAGTGCTGGGACCCCAGCTCTTTACAATATACATTAACGATTTAGATGAAGGAATTGATTGTAATATCTCCAAGTTTGCGGATGACACTAAACTGGGTGGCAGTGTGAGCTGTGAGGAGGATGCCAAGAGGCTGCAGGGTGACTTGGACAGTTTAGGTGAGTGGGCAAATACATGGCAAATGCAGTATAATGTGGATAAATGTGAGGTTATCCATTTTGGGGGCAAAAACACGAAGGCAGAATATTATCTGAATGGCAGCAGATTAGGAAAAGAGGAGGTGCAACGAGACCTGGGTGTCATGGTTCATCAGTCACTGAAAGTGGGCACGCAGGTACAGCAAGCGGTGAAGAAGGCAAATGGTATGTTGGCCTTCATAGCTAGGTGATTTCAGTATAGGAGCAAGGAGGTCTTACTGCAGTTGTACAGGGCCTTGGTGAGGCCTCACCTGGAATATTGTGTACAGTTTAGTTCTCCGAATCTGAGGAAGGAGGTTCTTGCTATTGAGGGACTGCAGCGAAGGTTCACCAGACTGATTCCAGGGATGGCTGGACTGTCATATGAGGAGAAACTGGATCAACTGGGCCTTTATTCACTGGAGTTTAGAAGGATGAGAGGGGATCTCATAGAAACGTATAAGATTCTGACGGGACTGGACAGGTTAGATGTGGGAAGAATGTTCCTGATGTTGGGGAAGTCCAGAACCAGGGGACATAGTCAAAGGATAAGGGGTAGATCATTTAGGACTGAGATGAGGAGAAACTTCTTCACTCAGAGAGTTGCTATCCTGTGGAATTCCCTGCCGCAGAGAGTTGCTGATGCCAGTTCATTGGATATATTTGAGAGGGAGTTAGATATGGCCCTTACGGCTAAGGGGATCAAGGGGTATGGAGAGAAGGCAGGAAAGGGGTACTGATGGAATGATCAGCTATGATCTTATTGAATGGCGGTGCAAGAAAGGGCCGAATGGCCTACGCCTGCACCTTTTCTATGTTTCTATGGGCCCAAGTTTCGAGCCGCGCCTAGAACGGCGCAGTCCCGACCTGGACGCCCGTTTTTTGCGCCACAAAGTGCGCCTAAAAAAAACTTCCAGATTCTCCACCTCCCTGCAGGTCGTTTGCAGCTTGGCGCAGCGCAGCAGGAGCTGTAGGGAGCGGAGCCAGGTCCCTGCGCTGAAAACAGTGCCGAGACCTCTGCACATGCGCGCTACAGTGGACACACATGTGCAGCAGCTCCAGGCGCCCAAAATTGTGTGGGAGGGGCCGAAGCACGCAGCCCCTAGCCCTGGCCGAATGGCCTCACTGGGGCTGCATGAATAAGGCTCCTCCTACGCCCAGCTCCTGCTTCCTCCCGACTCGACTCCCGCCTCCGGACCGGACCCGACCCGACACCGACCCGACTCCCGCTCCCCCCCCCGCACCCCTGGACCAGACCCAACCCCGACCCGACTTCCGCACCCCCCCCCCCCTCCCCGCCCCTGGACTGGATCCGACCTGACCCTCTCCCTCCCTCCCCCCGACCTGACCTCCCTCTCCCTCCCTCCCCCCGAACCGAATCGACCTCCCTCCCACCACCCCCCGACCCGCGCTCCCCCGACCTGACCCAATGCCACCTACCTGTAAATCTGGTGCTGGGGACGGGCCTGCCCGAAGTCTGGGCCCGGCCCGTTCAGTTTCCCCCCCCCCCCCCGCCCATCTCCTTACCCCCCCATCTCCTTCCCCCCCCCATCTCCTTCCCCCCTCCCCCCCATCTCCTTCCCCCCCATCTCCTTCCCCCCCATCTCCTTCCCCCCATCTCCTTCCCCCCCATCTCCTTCCCCCCATCTCCTTCCCCCCATCTTCTTCCCCCCCCATCTTCTTCCCCCCCATCTTCTTCCCCCCCATCTTCTTCCCCCCCCTCTTCTTCCCCCCCATCTTCTTCCCCCCCATCTTCTTCCCCCCCCATCTTCTTTCCCCCCCATCTTCTTTCCCCCCCCATCTTCCCCCCCATCTTCTTCCCCCCCATCTTCTTTCCCCCCCCATCTTCTTCCCCCCCGTCTTCTTTCCCCCCCCTTCTTCTTCCCCCCCCATCTTCTTCCCCCCCCCATCTTCTTCCCCCCCATCTTCTTCCCCCCCCATCTTCTTCCCCCCATCTCTTCCCCCCATCTTCTTCCCCCCCATCTTCTTCCCCCCCCATCTTCTTCCCCCATCTTCCCCCATCTTCTTCCCCCCCCATCTTCTTCCCCCCCATCTTCTTCCCCCCCCATCTTCTTCCCCCCCATCTTCTTCCCCCCCATCTTCTTCCCCCCATCTTCTTCCCCCCCCCCATCTTCTTCCCCCCCCATCTTCTTCCCCCCCCCCATCTTCTTCCCCCCCCATCTTCTTCC